>NC_083475.1:22784501-22879501 GCF_030014155.1 Tachysurus vachellii
ACAGGTAATAATAATAATGAATAACATCAAACACATAAATTAATTAATTAATTAATTATGTTCTGATGACAGAATTAGTTTATATTCACTTTTAAAAGTGTCACACTGAACTGAAATAAATTCCACAAGACTCTTAACCATACACACACACAAAGACACACTCACAAACACACACACAATCAAATGCACACACTCACTCACACACACACACATACTTACACACAATTACAAATATACATTCACAATCACACACACACACAATCACAAACACGCATTGACACTCACAATTACACACACACACAATTATACACACAGACACTCACGCACTGTCTTTTTTGTCATAAATATCAGTTACAGTTTCCTCAAACTAAGATGCTCGGTGGAGATCAGCACTCAGGACCTTCAGATGTTTCACTACATTGCATCATGCCTTGAGGTCTCATGACTCTATGTGAACTTCTTTAGACTTTATGCTAATTCTTACCACTGTTCTGTAACTGTAATAATCTATTTATTATAAAAACTATTACAAGTTAAATTTCAGATCAGTTCCCAACCTAACAGCTGATTTGGCCGTGATGAAGTTTCACTTCTGGATCATTTACACTTACAGACAGCCTCTATCAAAGAAAACATCAACATCAGTTCACTAAAACACAGACTAATCATACCATCAACTTAAAACTGAGCTTTCACAGACAAGAGGCTTTTATTGTCACTTTGACCACATATAGCTGATAATAACTCAGTCATTATTGAAAGTATACTGTAGATGTTGCTTGACTTTCCTTCTGATGGAGCTGGTGGTCAGGGATCACGTGAGTTTCACCATCGATGTTCAGCAGAGAGTGGTCGCTCTGTGCTCTCCTGAAGTCAACAACCTTCTCTTTAGTGTCACCAACATTCAGAGACAGGTTGTTGGCTCTACACCAGGCAGTTAGCTGTTGCACCTCTCTGTATGCTGACTCATTGTTCTTCCTGATGAGACCCACCACGGTCGTGTCATCGGAGCTCACAACAGTGTTTCAACCTGATGGGATCATTAGTCTGTGTCCCAGTGAAGCAGTGTTGATGTTTTCATTGATAGAGACTTCAAAGCACTTTTGTACATCACTCTGGATAAGGTCGTCTGCCAAATACCAGAAATGTAAATGCCCCAGTGCTCAGTGTGTTGGTGTTGGAGATGATGTTACTGATCCGGACTGACTGAGGTCTCCCAGTCAGGAAGTCCAGGATCCAGTTGTTCAGACCCAGCAGACTCAACTTCTCAATCATTTACCTTTACGGCATTTAGTGTATGTGCTTAAGTGCTTTTAAATCTCTATTGATGAATACAGTAACACTGAATCACTAATGTCGTTAAGCGTCAAACACAAGCTCAAGGTCTGCGACTAGGATACAGACTTAACGATACCATCAACCTTCAGGAAGATGAAGGTCTTCACCCATCATTTAACCTCCTGAGACCCGTATGACCCCTACTGTTGTGTACATTACAATTTCTACTGACTGTTTCTCTTAATTTATAGCTGATAACTGTAAATATAAGGTTGGTACAATAAATATATATAGACAATGAAGTTGTGAGAAAATGTTATGTCCTCATATGAGGACATCCGGGTCTCAAGGGGTTAAAGACAGTCAGTTCAGAAAAGAGTCTTGTTGTATACCTCCCTCTTACCCTGAGGGTAAGTGATAAGAGCTTTGAGGTAAGAAGGTGCTTCTGTTTTTATAGACAATCATCAGTGTTATAAACATGATGTATGCAGTTTACCGGCAGCCACTGAAGGAGAGCCGCAGTGGGGTGGAAACATTAGACAGGCTGAAAACTCATACAACTGTATTTTTATTATTTTTTACTTTTTACACACTTATTTAAACATTTTGACGAACCATGTTTTTTTATTGTGTATCGATTGGACAAGACTTTTATTATGAAAGACATCTGTGTGTGTGTGTGTGTGTGTGTGTGTGTGTGTACGTGTACATACACACTCCCTCCTGCAGGATGATGATGATGATGATGATGTGATGAACAGAACCCAGCGCTTTATGGCAGATTTACACTTTAATCCGGATCAGTTTACAAGCTCAGATTTTTTTCTTTATGAACTAATCCGGATTGAATCTTTCTTCTGTCTGTACTATGTTTAAGAGGATGGCTGAATTTGGTCCGGATTCTGGAGGCCGTGTAAAGGTCTGTGGCTAAGTAGTTAGCTTAGCATGATGCTAACACGACCTTTAGCTTGACTAACTCATTTACCTTTATAATTAGTCTCGTGTTTGGTATTTCTGTAACTTCCTTATTATTGTAATTATATAAGATTTAAACAGACAGAGGCTGATTAGAGGTCAGAGTGTATTAGCATGTAGCTAATCGTGTTGTGGCGCCGCCATCTTTTGTTACCTCAGGTTTAAAGGCGGTAAATTACAACTGGCCAAAATAAAAGACCCTTTAGCTGAGATAATGAAAGCAAACTTTATTAGTATTATTGTGTAATAGATTAATGTTAAATGTGTTGTTTTACACAATGTTTAACAGATTTTCCGGCTAGATTTAGCGTTTTACCATAATATAAGTTAAGCCATGTTGCCATGGGAACAGAGTAACGGCAGTCTGTATAGGCCAAACGGCGCGTTTATGACGTCACTGAAACGCGTAGTAAATGTCCATTGTTAAATAAAGCTTAAATAACAAACGATGTATTGTTTTATTTTTTACTATAAACGTCTTTATTTTTATTCTCAGTAAAATAAATGAATGTCATTTTAACCTTAAAATCATAAGTAAAGTGTAATGAGGTATTATGTTGAATATTCATGTTTGTGTTGTGATGTTTGTGTTGTGTTGTGATAATTGTGTTGTGATAATTGTGTTGTGATGTGTTGTGATGTTTGTGTTGTGTTGTGATGTGTAGTGATGTTTGTGTTGTGACATGATGTTTGTGATGTGGTGTTTGTGTTGTGTTGTGATGTGGTAGTTGTGTTGTGATCTGGTAGTTGTGTTGTGATGTTTGTGTTGTGATGTTTGTGTTGTGATGTTTGTGTTGTGATGTCTGTGTTGTGTTGTGATGTCTGTGTTGTGTTGTGATGTCTGTGTTGTGTTGTGATGTTTGTGTTGTGTTGTGATGTCTGTGTTGTGTTGTGATGTCTGTGTTGTGTTGTGATGTTTGTGTTGTGTTGTGATGTCTGTGTTGTGTTGTGATATTTGTGTTGTGTTGTTCACATGTTAACATTTACTGTAATAAACCTTGTGTGTGTCATTTCAGGGCGTGACCATTGTGAAGCCCATCGTGTTCGGTAATGTTGCTCGTTACTTTGGTAAGAAGCGTGAAGAAGATGGACACACACACCAGTGGACTGTTTATGTTAAACCTTATAGAAATGAGGTAACCTTCATTAAGCTGATCTCAGTTCAGTGTTTATGGTGAAACATCACTGCATGCTGATTACATCCTTCACCTCATACAATGTCCACACAAAGTCTAACCTCGTCCTCGTGGTGTTCCCATCAGGACATGTCCGCTTACGTCAAGAAGATCCAGTTTAAACTACATGAGAGTTACGGAAATCCTCTGAGAGGTACACAATTTGTTTATGTTACACAAACATACAGTAATAACAACAGTGTAAATGTTACACACATTAACTTACTGAATTAGAGCTTGTGAAGAAAATGTGTTCTATTACAGAGAAGATCAGCTTCATCTTGTGTTTCATTGTGTTGGATAATCTGATTCCAGCCTGACAAAATAAATAGCAGCAGCCTGGTGGTCCACCATGTTACCAACCACATAATTTACTGTAATCTGTGTGTGTGTGTGTGTGTGTGTGTGTGTGTGTGATACAGTGGTGACAAAGCCACCATATGAGATCACAGAAACCGGATGGGGAGAGTTCGAGATCATTATAAAGATCTTCTTTATCGATCCCAATGAGAGACCTGTGAGTAACACACACACACACACACACACACACACACACACACACACACACACACACTGTTGTATACTTTAGGTACTTTTTGAACATTTACAGTGTTGTTTTTATTTGTAAATAATAAATCTATATCGTCTGTCTCAGCATGATGTGGATGGTGATGTGATAAAATAAGAGTTTGGGGTGAAGCACCACTGCATCCTGACGATCAGGAACCCTATATATCAGAGCTGTGTGTGTTTGTCTCAGGTCACTCTGTATCACCTGCTCAAGCTGTTCCAGTCCGACTCCAGTGCCATGCCCAAGAAGACCGTCGTCTCTGAGTTCTACGATGAGATGGTACGACCCCATTAGTCCACATCTGTGGCTTCTGTTGTATTTCACACACATTTTATTATAGGAGATAAAGTGTGTTTTATCATTTTTAGATCTTCCAGGATCCAACAGCAATGATGCAGCAGCTATTAAACACCACGAGGCAGCTCACGCTCGGGGCCTACAAACATGAGACAGAGTGTGAGTACACCGATATACACTCATTTAATGTATGGGACATGGGTCAGAACAAGGCCACCATCTTCTGCTAAGGTGTGTGTGTGTGTGTGTAGTTGCAGAGTTGGAGTTGCGTACTCGGGAGAAACTGGAGGCGGCGAAGAAGAAGACAAGTCTGGAAATTACTGAGCTGAAGGAAAAGCTAAAGGCCTCCAGAGAGAACATCAACTTCCTGAAGGAGGAGATCCGCAAACTGGAGGAGGAGGACCAGCTGAAGGAGCACTAAAGAGAACCACACACACACACACACACACACACACACACACACACACACCCCTTGGGTGACACTATGTGGACCTCTTCACCTTGGTGGACTTCATGAACTTGTATTTTAAAGTTTGAGTGTTTCTACACTGGATGTATGAACTGTTAATGTTTATGTAAACAGTGAGAACATCTCCGTCATGTGGAGAACGGAACGTGAAGCTCGTTTGTGTTGTACTGCAGATCTGCCTTTCTGTAGGAGCTCCGAACTTTAGCACTGCAGGACCATCAAAAAAATATAGACGACTTCTACTTTATCCTACAGATAAAGCCACTGAATCTGGAATGATTGACAGTTGTAGGTGAAGCCCCGCCCCCTTCCTGCATCTCCTTGGACGGACAGATGTGTTCCTGCGGCTCGTCGTTCTCTCTCTGAGTAAATGGAGAGAGTTTATTAAAGTTTGTTCAGTTAACTAACCTTACAGACCTGTAAGTGACACCAGTTCAGCTTATTTATTACAAATGCATGAAAATTACATCCAAAAATGGTCAAAAGGTTTAAAACTATTCCTGAAAGTTTGAAAATCGAACCGTTGGCAAAGAACTTTAAAAGTGATGATAATCTCATCCTTCTGGAAATGTCTCACTGAATGTCTGAGCAACTTTAAACAGGAGATTTGTAAATGAACTGTGTGTTAAATCTCTCATGATGTGTTTTATTTACTCACACACACACACACACACACACACACACACACACCCTCGTTCCTGTGGACTGTCTGTCGTTCCTCCTGGTGCTCTTTGGGTCTGAGCTTCTTTTTTCTGTCTTGGTATAAAAACCTGCTGGTTTTGCATCATTAGACGTGTATTTACAGTGTGTGTATTTACTGTAAATGTGATGTTTAATAATTAACTCCTGTACAGATTTATCTCTTAGTAGTTCTTGGTCCTGTATAAATATATTAGTCTGTGGCTTCAGTTTGTAATGTCATTAAATTATAGTTAGAGGAAACTCATTTAAGGTAATTGTCTGTTTCACCACCAGATGGCGGTGTGACACCACTGAAATACACAGTCAAGCGTAAGGATCTGTATCTTCTGGAGGAACTACAGTGGATGAGATTGTGGATTTTTGTTATAACTGATTCGTTTATTTTGAGAATGAAATGTGAAGTAAATGAAGATTAAAAAAAGTAACTGCAGTTTGTTTTTTATTCACTAGTTAAATAATTGTTTGTAAGATCTAGAGACGGTGTCTGATGTTCGGCTGATGAATGAGGGTCGTGTCACTGAACCACATCCAGTACCTTAGTTCCTCCTCAGGAAAAACTTCCTGAAAAGTTTCCTGTGGTGAAAACAGACCTTAGCGATGCTATAGACCTGAGCGTTGACATCATCCCAATATGGTAGACAGTGAGGAGGTGATTAAATGGTGTTATTGTTCCCACCCTGGAGATTATTTTCCTCTAACAGACGGTGACATCATAAATGTTTTATTCTCGTCACATGACCACATCACACCAACACTTCTAGTTCTGTATTAAAAAACTTCATCAATAAAACGAGTCACATAAACCTCAGCAGTCTCTCTTTATTCTTTCTTCAAGTTCAATAAAGAAATAATCTTACAGAGAAAACATGGTGTAAACTCCTCTGTCCTGAAGATGTGGAGAACTTCAGCTCTGACTGTTACACAGCACTGACACTTCACTACATTTCCTTACTACAAAACCAAAACCCATATCACAATGAAGGCATTTGATTTAATCAGCAGTGTCAAAAAATCTATTTCTTTTTTTAAAATATAATGAAGGTAAAAAAAAAGCTTTCCGTTTATCACATGGTTCTACAGTTAGACACTAAAACTGCCTGATTTCTGCCAGGATTTATTAACAGGATGCAGAAAAACAATTATCAGTGTGATTTGGATGATTTTGATGAACTACAAGTGGTTAAATCCATGAGAATGCTGTTGCTAGGCAACAGGGAAACATGGACACTAGGTGTCGGGTTAGTTAATGGCTAATGATTTAAGTCCTTTATACCGACAGCTTAAACACAGAGTGAGAACAGAACTGAAACAGGGTCAGAAAACAGTCCATATGACTTTACACTGGAATTGATCACGCTTAGCATCACAGCTAACAGAGCTAGCACTGGGTCATGATGTGTTCAGTGGATATTAACCTTCTGATATTAATGTTATTTAACTAAACCTAGCCAGTATTTTTACATTAGTATTAATATCTAGATGTCACACACACACACACACACACACACACACACACACACTTGGTCTTAGGACCTTTGTGTCTGTCACCTGGCAACCGCCATGTTGCTTGGATACAACAATCTTCTCCATTTTATCCACAAGATTAAACAGCTTTGGACTGAAGGGAAGTGATGCATTAGAACAAAGTGCAGAGTGACGAATTCATCAGACATAAAAACTCAGGCTTCTTGACTGAAATCTTTAAGGTTCATCTTCACTTGAACTTTTCAAGTTTCACTTTCCATTTCATTTGTTTATTTCATTAAACTTAAGAAAAACATTCAACAATTAGAGTTAAAAGAAAGTGAAAAGAAAATGGTGAGAAAATCTGTTAGAAATACAGAAAAGCATCTCTATCTGCCATATTCTGGTGGCCCAGGATGCTTTGTGTGAACGATATGAGGAGGAGGACGAGGGTTTAATAACCTGATCCTGGATCATTTACAGGACAATCTTTAGCTTTAGCCCTGTTGTTAACGTTGGTCTCTTCTTCAAGCCTCAAATGAAGTTTCTTCTGCTGGTGTTGTTCCTGATCTTCATCATGACTTTTTAACACGTTAAAGTCTGAACGGAACAAACAATATTCATCTTTAACACACGTGAATCACAACATAAACAAGACATACTGCAGTCAGAGCTGAGAGTCTTCAGGAAAATAGGAGGATTTAAACAGAACTAGGACACAATGGAAAAATGGAGAAGTTAAAAATAAGAGAAATGAAAAAATGTTATGGAGCTAAAGAAGAACAGGACACTGTTAAAATATATATTATATAAATTTTGTAAAATTACATTCACTCATCTTCTACCGCTTATCCAAACTTCTCGGGTCACGGGGAGCCTGTGCCTATCTCAGGCGTCATTGGGCATCAAGGTAGGATACACCCTGGACGGAGTGCCAACCCATCACAGGGCACACACACTCTCATTCACATGCCAAACAACCTACCATGCATGTCTTTGGACCGGGGGAGGAAACCGGAGTACCCGGAGGAAACCCCCGAGGCACGGGGAGAACATGCAAACTCCACACACACAAGGCGGAGGGGGGAATCGAACCCCAACCCTGGAGGTGTGAGGCAAACGTGCTAACCACTAAGCCACCATGCCCCCATGAAATTACAGGAAACACAAAATTTATCACAAAGTTTAATAAAAATTATATTTAAAAAAGCAATAAAATTGTGTAAACTCTGTAATAAAAGTGTCTGATCTGAGATCCAAGTTCTTTAGAGAGTAATCTCAGTCATCACAGAGCTCTGAGTCTCTTATTAAAGACAGAAACTTTATAGACCAAATAAGTTAAATTCAATGTATTTGTAGTGATTATTATTAAATTATTATAATAATAATAATTATTATTATTTAATATTCTGCATTTCTCTTTCCTTCTTTCTCATTTTTGTTACTTTCATTTCAGTCATATTATTTCTTTATTATTTATTGATTTTGTTGCTGGTCTCTTTTTCATTTCAATTGAACCAAATATTTCTATTCTTAATTTCTTTTGTTTTTTAATGATGATGATGATGATAATAATAATAATAATAACAATAATAATAATAATAATAATAATAATAATAATAATAACAATAATAATTATTATTATTGTTATTATTATTATTATTATTATTATTATTATTATTATTATTATTATTATTATTATAAGTAGTGGTAGTTATTTGTGGGTTTGTAGGAGGTCTCTATCATCACCATTCAATCTCTGTTTATTTATTTATTTGTTTGTGTTTCTATGTGTCTGAGAGCAGCCATGTGGTAGCACCTTCTCAAATGATGTGTGTTACGAATCAGACCTCATTTGCATATTGGCCAAAAACCTGTTGCCCTGGAAACACTGAAACACCTCTGTGTCATACACACCTGAGCACCATGATCACACACAAACACACACACACACACACACACACACATACACACACATATAAACACAGATAGAAACATTACATTTATAATGAGCAAGTCAGAGGTGATGGTGGTGAAGAAACCTTGAGAGGAACCAGAGTGACACAGAGAGTGGTATTATAAATAATTTTTTGGTCTAGGAATAAAAAGTAAATTTTTTTATTAAAAATAATCATTATAAATGAATTATAATAACTGTATATCATTATAAATAAAAGTACGAAGCATACTCTCAGATCTTCTTCATGTTTCCCTTGTTGTAGCTTCTGTTCGTTTAGCCATTTTTAAATAAAATGTATTATTATTATTATTATTATTATTATTATTATTATTATTATAAACACTGCAAGTGGTTAAATCACTGGATTATAAATCATTATGTCATCACCTGTCACTGTTTATTCATAATATCCTCTAAACAGTGAAGGACTCTGGACACATATTAATGTGTGTGTGTGTGTGTGTGTGTGTGTGTGTGTGTGTGTGTGTGTGTGTGTGTGTGTGTATGAAACAGTCCATTTATTCTTGACTTGCCATCTGTTAAGCCGTATTCTCCTACATTTGTGTTGAATCTCACTCTGTTCTCTGCCATGGATTCTGCTTGAATCAGATAGAGAGTCTGTCACACACATCATTATTATTATTATTATTATTATTATTATTATTATTATTATTATTATTATTATTATTTTACTGTCATTTCTAAGTCTAGATTTAGATCTGTTTTTGCTCCAGGTTTTGCTTTTAGTTCTAGTATTATAAACACTTAGAGTTGGGATTATAAATCATTATATTTCAATTCAATTCATTTTTTTTATAGGACTTTTAACAATTCCCATTGTCTCAAAGCAGCTTTATAGAAGTATGGAAACAGAAGTGAGAGAACAAGAAATAAATTGATAATATTATTAATAAGAAAAATAAGGCTAAAAATAAAGAAATTAATATATTCAATTAATTTAAAAAGATTAACTTAAAATTTATGATATTATATATTTATCCCTGTCCCTAATGAGCAAGACTGAGGCGACAGTGAAAAGGAAAAACTCCCTGAGATGATATGAGGAAGAAACCTTGAGAGGAACCAGACTCAGAAGTGAACCTCATCCTCATTTGGGTGACACTCTACAGTAAATAGTGTAAATGTAAATAATGTCCTTTCTACAAGAGCAATCAGATCTGTGCTGAACTCAGTCTCAGTGTTTAGGTCCAGGCTAAAAACACATTTGTTTAGTCTAGCTTTGTATGAATAGCTTTTCTCAGGTAAAGGAACAGATCTGGAGGGTTCATGGTCATAGAGTGTTTGGTGAACTGGGATGTCTGGATGTTGTCTCCTTACCACCCTCACAAGTCACTCAGGTTTACAGACTGTGGAGTGGTGGGACACTTTACATCCCAGGAAGCCCTCATGTCTGTGTCACCTTCTGGCTCTAGCCTTTAAGTTATGATGTCATAGCTAGTCTTGATGGAGTCCCTGTCTGCACTTTACAAATAATTTACATTGTCCATCACCTGATTACGGTCATGCCTAACAATTATTCTCTCCCTCTGTCGAGCTATACTGTATGTATATATGCCACTCTTGAGCTCCAGGTGTTCCGAGTTCCTAGCCTGATCATCTCTTCTTACGGAGCTACTTCGTCAATCCTGTACAGCTGGTTGGAGTCTCATCGCCCGGTGGTCACCTTGCCAGGGATTGATCTTCATGGTCAGTCAGTGACTCATGGGATTGTTGTGTATGAAGCCACCAGGAGACGTCATGCCTTCTTTTGAACCAGTGTTGTGTCAGTCAGCTGTACTGTATGTTCTGATCTTTATCAGCAATCAGGTCTGTGCTGAACTCAGAGTTTACGATTACAAATAATTTGTAAACTCAGAGATTACAAATAATTGCACCAAAGGGTAGCATATATAGGGAGAAAAGCAATGGGCCTAAAACAGAACCTTGTGGAACACCAAACATTACCTTCATTTGTTTAGAGTGGTCACCATTTAGATCTACAAACTGATAGCGATCTGACAAATAAGACCCGATCCAGGAGAGAGCTGTCCCTTTAACACCAACAACATGTTCTAGCCTATCAAGTAAAATAACATGGTCAATGGTATCAAAAACTGTATAAGATCAAATAATACTAGCAAAGAATGTGGTGGAAATTTTTACTTTAGAGATGTTTGTAAGGCCTTGTCCTTGTATGCTTCTTGTGACTGGTAGTTATTGTGACAAGAAATTGTCATTGCCAGAGGTTGTTTTTTTTTTTAAGATTATGACAAGGGCACAGGGGACTGGAGACAAGTTGTCTGGAATTAGGCATAAACACCTTCCAGTAGACCTTGGTTGGTCCAGATTAGCTGAGTCAGGAGATGAGCAGGCAATGCATTTAAGCCAATGATTGATGATGTTTTGCTTTTACATGTCTTCTTTGTTTGAATCCAGTCAATAAAATCTTGATGTAATCAATGATCAGGGCCCGGCCTTACTCATGCTATATGCAGAGTGTTGGGTCCTGCTGCACAGCTGAACACAATGAATTGTGAAACGTTTTTACTCTTGAACGTCCCTACCAGTGTGATACTTTGTACTTTAAATCTCTCAAACTTCAAAACTTCCACAAAAAGTTGGCGTAATCAGCAGGATTCCGCGTTTGAGACTCGACTTCGGGGATTCGAGGGGAGGCTCATAGGCCTTGAGCCTTGAAGGCTGTTAACTTCACCTCAAACCGTAGAATTGGCCATGAGCGTGAGAGGACTCGGGAGTTCACCGTGAGCCGCCTCAGCGCTGGAATCAAAGTAATTGGACACGTGGAAGGTGAGAGAACTTATTTTTATTTGTGTTAGAGAACACTGCTAAGTAATGGTAAGGTTGTAAGAGTTTTTCAGAAAACCATAGTTAAATTCATTAGAGTTGAATAGTAAAATTATATTTTTTGTTTGCTATAAAAACAGGATTTAGATCTGGATCTGTCGACAGGTCAGGGACCTGGATAGACACCTAATGCATGGTCTAGGAATAAAAAGTAAAGTAAACCATGGCACTAATCTGGGATTAGGTGCTAAAGGTGTCTTGTTTGTGAGGTTTTAGAAAACCCACCACTAAGGGCTGACGAGCTCGGCATAGACTCTGCGGAGAGCGGGTTAGACAAGAGAAAAGAGGCCAACAATAAAGATAAGGTACACACACATAACACAGAGTACAGATAGAGACTAAGAGACTAAAAGATCAAGACAAAACAAGCTTTCTTGCACAGAGACTGTCAACATCAAACTAAGGTAGTCATGGTCAACAGTAAATCTAAGAGCAAGCTCAGTAAAACAGAGTGTCACTGGACCTAATGTGAATTTTATGAGAAATAATTATGGTCCTGATTCTGTATCACAACTAATGTGGTGGGTGACGGAGTGTGGCTTCCCAGACGGCGGTAGTTATAGCTTAAAACAGTTAGACTTCCTGAAAGGTAACCTAATCCATATTGAAAAAGATAATGTCAGGAAGAAGACTGGACAGCTTTTCACATGTGGAAATTAGAGGCAGAGAAAAGGTTGAGAAAAGCATGATCTACTCCACAGAAAGTATCTATACAATATGTACAGAAAACACAGAGTGCAATGAGAAGCTCACAAAGTCTCCAGTGTCTTAAGTCTTTTTCAGATGATCCTGACCTGGATGGACCGCCTCCTCGACCACGTCTGGGAGCAGTGGGTCAGGTTGACAGGTGTTCATGGATACGGAGTCATCTCGTGCGGAGCCAATGAAAAGAGTTCACCCTCCCCATTGATCGCGGATCGTACACCCCAGAAAGAAAAGCAAAAGGAGAATGCTGATCCTGAATCTGTCGAAGAAGAGGCTTTGACTCCAGAGGTTAAAGAGCAACTTCAGAGTGTGACTACAATGCCCATGGTGGAAGTAGCTGGACCAGATGGAGACCCCATGCTAGTACACCGTCCCTGGACACTAAAGGACATTGAGCATGCTCATGAGCACCTCCCTGACCCAAGAGAAGTCGGGGGGAGGTTTGGTTTGGAGTTGGAACGTTTTTGCAAAGGGTTAGGGTTAAGCTGAGGTGCCTGTTGGGACGAAAGCTAGCAGCTGACAAATTACACAACACAAATTAAGTATGAATGGCCAGAGGAAAATCTGTACATGTTTCACCCAGACCATGAGAACGGGAGCATGGACCATGACCACTAATTTCATAACGGAACTTTGTGAAGCGTGTAGTGAGGCTTTTGTCCAGCAAAGATGGACATGACCAAGATTGCGCTGTGCAAAATCTCCATTGCCTCACTGACATACACAACGCATACAGCGGCCTTGAAAATACAGTTCAATGATAATCCCAGTGAGCGTGGTATTAATCTTATTATGTTTGTTTGGCCCTTGCGTATACAAATGCGTTTATTACATCATAATGTCCAATCTAAGGACCAAACTACTTGTGAAACTGGACGATATTGACAACGACACTGAATGGATTCCTCCATTCCTCATTATATAATCATCAGTCACTGTTTATTCATAAACATCCTCTAAACAGTGAAGGACTCATATTAATGTTTTGTGTGTGTTTGTGTATGTGTGTGTGTGTGTGTGTGTGTGTGTGTGTGTGTGTGTGTGTGTGTGTGTGTGTGTGTGTGAAACAGTCCATTTATTCTTGACTTGCCATCTGTTAAGCCGTATTCTCCTACATTTGTGTTGAATCTCACTCTGTTCTCTGCCATGGATTCTGCTTGAATCAGATAGAGAGTCTGTCACACACATCATTCTTCTTCTTCTTCTTCTTCTTCTTCTTATTATTATTATTATTATTATTATTATTATTATACTTTCATTTCTAAGTCTTGATATTGATCTGTTTGTGCTTTAGGTTCTGCTTTTAGTTCAAGTTTTATAAACACTGACAGTTCTGCTTTTAGTCTCTCTCTCTCTCTCTCTCTCTCTCTCTCTCTCTCTCTCTCTCTCTCTCTCTCTCACACACACACACACACACACACACACACACACACACACACACACACACCCACCAGATCATAAAGAATACAATGGTGAATTAGGGACTTTGCATAAATTATAATGTGTTCAAATATGTTCAATCATAATAGAAATAAAATTACAATGTAAAACTAAAAATGACAATAACATTGTTGTTCATGTGGAAAATATTTTTATATTATTATTATATATTAATAATATTATAATAGTATAATATTTTTTATTTTGTATCTTTTACATTATTTTATGAATTACATTAGAATTTTAACTTATTCAGTAATGAGTTTTGTTATTTAGATTTTTTATTTTATTTAATTATTAAATCTGCATCTTAATTTTATATTAATTCACATCCCTGTTTTTACTTTTATTAAACGTTTATGCCTTTAATTCTATTCTATTTATTCATCTGTGTAATATGAATAATTATTAGTATGAAAATATTAGGTCATTTGAATAAAATAAGAAACAAATATAGCAACACACACACACTCACAGACACACACACACACACACACACTCACAGACACACACACACACACACACACACACACACATTCACACACACACACAGACACACTCACACACACACAGACACACACAAACATAGACACACACACACCTAGACACACACACAAACACAGAACTGGGAGTTTCCATGGCGACTTGAGGAAAGGGAGAGGTTGAAAAGCACACATATCAAACCAAGGGCGTAGCCATCATTTAAAAAGTGGGGGGGGGGATGTCTAGTGTTATCTGTGTTCTTTTTTTTTTTTTTCAGTTAACCCTTGTGTAAATGACAGGTTTTATTTTTAATCATGATTTTTTTAATCATGCTTTATATGTGTTATGATTATATATGATTATAAAACAGAAAGAAAGAAAGAAATAGAACAGCTCACCACTGGGACAGTACCCTTAAAAGGACATCTTTGTACCTTATTTACCTGCTCCTTATTATTAAAATGACATCTTTAATGTCACTATTCGTCGTCCTTGTCTCTGTCGTGTACATACAGTGACACACACTTTATATGATGTAGAATTGGCAGTTAAACATACTGTAAAATCTCAGTTCAACATTATCTTTATTCTTATTTGAAGGGTTTTGATAACACACTTGTTAAAACAAAAGACGTTATAAAAGAGTTTATATAACGTTTGTCAAAGCAGCTATTTTTCCTTATAATCCTTTAAATTAAAACTTGCTAAACAATTCTGATACCATATGCCAACTTACACTGCTTGACATTTTTATAAAAAAGGAGTGAAGCGTTTTTTGCCCCTTTGAGCTCATCGTAACTGAACGCTGGACCGCGGGTGCGACTCGAGCTACAATACTGGGGGCGCGTGATGATGACGTGACAAGTGAGTGACTGAAAGTCATGTATAGACGATCTTAAACTTTCTTGTCTCTTTGAATTTTAAATCACTCTGCATTTATATACATTGCTCCATTAACACCTCAACATGTGGTGAACACAACTCTCCACTAAAAAAGTGAGGGGGACGAATTTACTTTTTATAAAAAGTGTGGGGGACATGTCCCCCGCGTCCCCCGCGTAATCTACGCCCCTGTACCAAACCATCAGATGTTCAGTCATGTATAAAGTGCAGGAGTGTATTATAGATAAATTGCAGTCTAAAGTGAACCTCTTAATATTGTATCTAATTCATTTATTACATTCAATAATTCATTCCATCTATTTATTTTTCACTCATGTGAGCATCATATTGGTGATTCCACACACTGTTTATAGTTTACTGAATGATAAAGCAGTGCAGAAGGAGGAAACGTGTGTGTGTGTGTGTGTGTGTGTGTGTGTGTGTGTGTGTGTTAGACTGTGTGTTAAAATGTAATTCATCACAAACTATTTATGTAACTAACAGAGTTTGGATACACATGACCTGTATATATCTATACACTTATTATGTACAGTATATTACACTATCAAAACCTCCCCTTTATCTCCAACTGTATCAGTCAGGATTTAGGCCTCACCACAGCACAGAGACAGCGCTGGTTAAAGTGGTAAATGACCTGTTACTGGTCTCTGATCAGGGTTGCGTCTCTTTGCTGGTGTTACTTGATCTTAGTGCAGCTTTTGATACCATTGACCATGTTATTTTACTTGATAGACTAGAACATGTTGTTGGTGTTAAAGAGACAGATCTCTCCTGGATCAGGTCTTATTTGAGAGATCGATATCAGTTCATAGATCTAACTGATGACTCTAAACAAACTAAGGTAATGTTCAGTGTTCCACAGGGTTCTGTTTTAGGCCCATAATTTATCTCCCTATATATGCTACGCCTTGGTGCAATTTTTCTTAAATATGGTATTAACTTTCACTGTTATGCTGATGACACACAGCTATATGTTTATATTATTTACATTTACATTTACAGCATTTGGCAGACGCCCTTATCCAGAGCGACGTACATAAGTGCTTAAATCTCTAACATTGAATACATCAACTCAGGTTCACTAGGCTACAGACTTTAGATACCATGGGACTAGAACATTTGTTCAAAAATGTCCAGTGTTACCCGGATGAGGATGAGGTTCTCTTTTGAGTCTAATTCCTCTCAAAGTTTCTTCTCATCTGAGGTAGTTTTTAATGTTCAATTTATAATTTATATACTGAATTTATATATCTCTGTAAAGCATCCATTGTTAAAATCCCTCAACCTTAACACACACACACACACACACACACACACACACACACACACATACACACACACACACACACACAATTCCATGATTAAATATTAAATTGAACTTGACTATACTGTATAATGTATGTTTGATGTATATTTGATGTTAGAATGTAAGATTTGAGACACATCCTGAGCTGAACTTATCTTCATTAAGGTTCCACACTGATACAGTGAATCCCCAGTTGTCATAGAGACAGAGCTGTGGTGGTGGGGGTTGTTGTCTGTAGCCAAAACCCGTGCCTATTCCTGCTGTTTACGTCTCTGCCACGGCAACAGTTTCCACGGTGATGGGTGCAAAGACGGCCATGGATTGTGAGGGAGGACTGGGAAGCTGAATTTAGTGGCTAATAACATCATCACACCTTCACACACCAAAATATCTCTCTCTCTCTCGCTCTCTTTCTCTCTCTCTCTCTCACACACACACACACACAAAAAAAAACACTCACACACACATACAGTTTTATCATTTATGTTTTTGTTTTAGAGAATAAATTGAATTAAGAAAGTAAAATGCATTGATAAACATAATGCTATAAAGTGTGTCATAGTGTTAATACGTTTTTTACCTGTTATTATTTATTTGGGGGGTTTAATGTCTTTCAAGATTCAAGTTAGAACCGTGTAGTATGTAGGCTGTATATTACTTTATGAACAATAAAACAAATTTAGAGTTTGTTATTAATATAGTCTATATATAATAATATTTTTATAATAATATTTTTTATAAATTCTAATATATAATCTGTTTACTAAGACATTCATCATTAATACTGTAACTGATATCAATAAAGCTCATCATCAATACTAGAGCTTTCATCCATAATAATACAATCAGAAAGCTTACCTCTGGCTGTCTGTGGTCCTGGTACAAGAACTTCTGTGTGTCAGAGTTAAGCAGGAGGAAGTTAGTAAGTGTCCACTGTCTAATGTCCTTCACACTATCTTCAGTCTTACAGTATTAAGCTGGTGACTCACATCTGACTGAGCTGAAACATATAGCTGTGTGTCATCAGTGTAACAGTGGAAGTTAATACCATGTTTATGAATAAATGCACCAAGGGGTCACATATATAGGGAGAAAAGCAACTGATATCAATCTTCCTCATTAATACGACTTCCATCATCAAGATTTTTTATCATTCATACAAGTTTTCATAACATTCTCTTAATCAGTTCCACACATTTTTTTTATTAATACTGCAATCTTCATCATGAATACGTTCTCATTGTTTAGTTCAGATACTTCACTTTACACTCCATTATTACTTAAATCCTGTAGCATGTTTGTGATATTTATTATTTTTATTATGGATATGATTCACTTCATTAATTACTGTTTACTGATTAAACAATACGCTAAATAAAGAACCTGTAAGAATTGTATTTAATTATAGGAATCATTTACATTTGTGTCTGCATGCATTACAAAATATCAATAATAGACACTGAAAACTATAAAATGTTAACACACACACGTCTCACATACAACACACACTTTTAAACAACAACGACACACAACCCTGTTAACACAAGACTAAAAGTACAAATGATAGCATCAAAAAGTGTTTTTACAGAAAACAACATTCATATAATCATATAACACATAAGGTTGTGTAGGTGGTGTAAAGAAACACACACACACACACAAACACACACACACAAACACACACACCACACACACAACAGCTTAAATCTCTACATGGCTAAAGCTCCTAATTAGAGTGTAGATGCCTGTGTGGCCTGAGTGTGTGTATTTGTATGTGTGTGTGTGTGTGTGTGTGTGTGTGTGTGTGTGTGTAATCACAGTGCTGTTTCGGTTTGTATTATTATTATTGCACATCACATCAGACTTTCTTTTGTTCTTTCTTTTCTTAACAATGAAAATTGCATGTCACACACACACACACACACACACACACACAAGCACGCAGCACGCACGCACACACACACTATTTCTCTTTCTCTAAAGATAAACAGCATAGAATCATGATGTTCAGGTTACATTTATTAACAGATTATGTTTCTACTCTGTAACACACTAACACTCCAATTTCACACACAGTGTACACACACCTACTCTGGGTGGGGCATTTATGTGGGGGTATTGTACGTAGAGACAGGGTATTTATGGTAATGTGGTCTGCTGTACAAATGCAGTATGTTTAAATTTAACATTAATTTAAAATTTTTAGGGGCAATTTATGTGTCAACAAAGGAGCAGGGACACATAAGGGTAGAGGAGTGGCAGCAAGGGTAGTTTGGTGGGGCAAAAATGCAGCACAGTCATTTGGAGAATCATTGTGCAAAAAAGGACATTTAGGGGAATATAAGGCATTTAGGAGGGGGCAGGTAAACTAGGGGCAATAATAAAGATAATAAGGAGGAACAGGGTTTATGGGCTTTTTGGATGGTGACAGAAAGGATATGGGTACTGTGGGGCAGTTGTGTGTTTATATTCTTCTGTACAAATACAGTGTTTAACTATGAAGCTGCTTCAACTGGAGGTGTTAATCCATACTGTCCAATCAGAGATATGCTAATCCATACTGTCCACTTAAAAATATATGATAATCTATACTGTCCAATCAAAAATATAAGATAATCTGTACTGTCTAATTGTGGATATGATAATCCATACCGTCCATTAAAAATTGGTGCAAATCTGTACTGTCCAATCAGAGAGGTAAGATAATCCATGCTGTCCGGTTATAGAGATGTGATACTCTGGTACTGCTGAGATATGATGATGCATACAGGTCAGTCAGAGGTGTGATAATCCAATCTCAATTATGTTTCAGTTCAACACACAATTCCAGACTGTCCAATCCATCAGCCAGGTGTCCAATCAGAGTCATCTAATCAGACTCGTTCAAGTGTATCCAAAGAGTTTTTCTAATCCAGATTGTCCAATACAGTGTCCAGTCACAGTCGTTCTCCTCCACAATGTCCAAACAGAGACATGCTAGTCCAGACTGTCCAATCACAGAGTTATTCGGTTCCATACTGTCCAATCCAAATCGTCAAATCCATCTGAGTCTATATTGGCTCCACCCTCTCCACCTTTAGCTGATATCAGTTGTATTTCAGCCAGAGGTTTAGCCACAGCTGAAACAACAACATTTTGAATCAACAACAGCTTTAACACAGATTATACAGGGAGTAAACACAACATCTACACAACGTTACACACAGGTGTGTGTGATACATAGGATTACAAACATAGTTCAGTTTACATATTTTATCAAACACCTTTTCACTACAGTCATAGCATGTTTACTATAGAACACAGTGTGAGAGCAGATGCACAGTGATGTCAGTGATGTCAACATGAAGCATGATGGGAAATGAAGTTTAATGTGAAGTGAATATAAAGTAGTTGTTTGGTAATATAACAGTTTCTGAGGCACAGCAATTCATAAATAATAATATATTTAAACTATTAGCCAGGCATTGTGATTATTAAAAATGTGTTAATATAAAGCTTAAATAAAAAAGCTTATTACATGTTTAATACACATGTAATACATGATCATTGTATTTGGATAATTATACATGTCTGTTTACTGCAGTTGTCTGTGTTATTTTTTAAAATTAAACAATAAAATAATTTTTATATATAAACACAATTCAGTTATATACTGAGATGGTGCAACTGTGGGGGCAGAAAGGTGCAAGTAAGGAATATTAAGGGGTATTTATTCAGGACAAAAGGATAGGTCATTTTTAGTGTGGAAGAAAAGGGGTAATAGTGCATGTCAGGATCAGAGCATGGTTATAAACAATGCTACAATAAGGGTTATAAACACCATATTCATAGTCACTTTAAATCAGTTCAGATTGTTAATGTGCAGATCGCCTGTGCAGCCACAATGATTCTGACCCCTCTAACTCCTCCCACTAGGGCAAGTGGAAACCAGAATAAATGGAAGCCCAGGTTATCTGTATCGTATCTAAAGATTTATTTACACTTTATATACCTGAATTAATGCTGCTGTGGTTTAAATTCTATTCTTTATTGCCTAAAATAGTTTTAATAATAAATAAGTAGATATATGTAGCCCCGCCCACAAAGAAAGTGTCTGTAATATGCAGATGCTGTGATTCATTGGACTGATGGAATCGGCGAGTGGAAGCGTCTGATTGGACAGGGCGAGCTGTATGGTGATGTCACTGCTATGTTGGTTAAACTTCGGGATTTCTCAAAGCCTTGAGACACAAAAGAGTGAGATATTAACACACGCTAACCTGTATTCATATGAATACACACAAATGTACAGTGTTAAGCTTTTATTTCAATAAAAAAAAAATATAAAACAGTAAAGGACACGGTGGCAGGTGGGGATGTGGTTTAGTGTGTGTGTGACGGAGCAAATCAGCCTCATTTTACAAGCAGTATTTAACCCTCAGGAGTTGACAAGAGTTTTTTACAGAAATAAAGTTAAAACACAATTATTTTAGCGTCAATAAGAGGAGAGCATCATTAAATCTATACAGAGTTTAGTTTGTTTTTAAAAAATCCACTGCTTTAGAAAATACAGACAATAAAAAGGATTTCACTTCATCTCTGTCCAGGAACTTCTATTCAATCCAATTCACTTAAAATGTCTTTGTATAGCACTTTTAACAATGGACATTGTCTCAAAGCAGCTTTACAGAAATATAAAAAAACAAACTACAAAAAGTTTAATATTACACAAAGATTAATATAATACAAATAAGCAACATTAATAGATTAGTTAATTAGATTAACTTCTAACTCAGTATATAATATTCCACAGCAGACACGCAACAACCTCAGACACACAACAAACTCAGACACACAACGACCTCAGACACACAACAACCTCAGATACACAACAAACTCAGACACACAACGACCTCAGACACACAACAACCTCAGATACACAACAAACTCTGACACACAACGACCTCAGACACACAACAACCTCAGATACACAACAAACTCTGACACACAACAACCTCAGACACACAACGACCTCAGACACACAACAACCTCAGATACACAACAAACTCTGACACACAACAACCTCAGACACACAACAACCTCAGATACACAACAACCTCAGACACACAACAAACTCAGACACACAACGACCTCAGACACGCAACAACCTCAGATACACAACAAACTCAGACACACAACAACCTCAGACACACAACAACCTCAGATACACAACAAACTCTGACACACAACAACCTCAGACACACAACGACCTCAGACACACAACCTCAGATACACAACAAACTCTAACACACAACGACCTCAGACACACAACAACCTCAGATACACAACAAACTCTGACACACAACAACCTCAGACACACAACAACCTCAGATACACAACAAACTCTGACACACAACAACCTCAGACACACAACAACCTCAGATACACAACAAACTCTGACACACAACAACCTCAGACACACAACAACCTCAGATACACAACAAACTCTGACACACAACGACCTCAGACACACAACAACCTCAGATACACAACAAACTCTGACACACAATGACCTCAGACACACAACAAACTCTGACACACAACGACCTCAGATACACAACAACCTCTGACACACAACGACCTCAGACACACAACAACCTCAGATACACAACAAACTCTGACACACAACAACCTCAGACACACAACAACGTCAGATACACAACAAACTCTGACACACAACAACCTCAGACACACAACAAACTCTGACACACAACGACCTCAGACACACAACAACCTCAGATACACAACAAACTCTGACACACAACGACCTCAGACACAACAACCTCAGATACACAACAAACTCTGGCACACAACGACCTCAGATACACAACAACCTCTGACACACAACGACCTCAGACACACAACAACCTCAGATACACAACAAACTCTGACACACAACAACCTCAGACACACAACGACCTCAGACACACAACCTCAGATACACAACAAACTCTGACACACAACAACCTCAGACACACAACGACCTCAGACACACAACCTCAGATACACAACAAACTCTGACACACAACGACCTCAGACACACAACAACCTCAGATACACAACAAACTCTGACACACAACAACCTCAGACACACAACAACCTCAGATACACAACAAACTCTGACACACAACAACCTCAGACACACAACAAACTCTGACACACAACGACCTCAGACACACAACAACCTCAGATACACAACAAACTCTGACACACAACAACCTCAGACACACAACAACCTCAGATACACAACAAACTCTGACACACAACGACCTCAGACACACAACAACCTCAGATACACAACAAACTCTGACACACAACAACCTCAGACACACAACAACCTCAGATACACAACAAACTCTGACACACAACAACCTCAGACACACAACAAACTCTGACACACAACGACCTCAGACACACAACAACCTCAGATACACAACAAACTCTGACACACAACGACCTCAGACACAACAACCTCAGATACACAACAAACTCTGGCACACAACGACCTCAGATACACAACAACCTCTGACACACAACGACCTCAGACACACAACAACCTCAGATACACAACAAACTCTGACACACAACAACCTCAGACACACAACAACCTCAGATACACAACAAACTCTGACACACAACAACCTCAGACACACAACAAACTCTGACACACAACGACCTCAGACACACAACAACCTCAGATACACAACAAACTCTGACACACAACGACCTCAGACACAACAACCTCAGATACACAACAAACTCTGGCACACAACGACCTCAGATACACAACAACCTCTGACACACAACGACCTCAGACACACAACAACCTCAGATACACAACAAACTCTGACACACAACAACCTCAGACACACAACGACCTCAGACACACAACCTCAGATACACAACAAACTCTAACACACAACGACCTCAGACACACAACAACCTCAGATACACAACAAACTCTGACACACAACAACCTCAGACACACAACGACCTCAGACACACAACCTCAGATACACAACAAACTCTGACACACAACAACCTCAGACACACAACCTCAGATACACAACAAACTCTGACACACAACGACCTTAGACACACAACAACCTCAGATACACAACAAACTCTGACACACAATGACCTCAGACACACAACAAACTCTGACACACAACAACCTCAGATACACAACAACCTCTGACACACAACGACCTCAGACACACAACAACCTCAGATACACAACAAACTCTGACACACAACAACCTCAGACACACAACAACCTCAGATACACAACAAACTCTGACACACAACAACCTCAGACACACAACAAACTCTGACACACAACGACCTCAGACACACAACAACCTCAGATACACAACAAACTCTGACACACAATGACCTCAGACACAACAACCTCAGATACACAACAAACTCTGGCACACAACGACCTCAGATACACAACAACCTCTGACACACAACGACCTCAGACACACAACCTCAGATACACAACAAACTCTGACACACAACAACCTCAGACACACAACGACCTCAGACACACAACCTCAGATACACAACAAACTCTGGCACACAACGACCTCAGATACACAACAACCTCTGACACACAACGACCTCAGACACACAACAACCTCAGATACACAACAAACTCTGACACACAACAACCTCAGACACACAACAACCTCAGATACACAACAAACTCTGACACACAACAACCTCAGACACACAACAAACTCTGACACACAACGACCTCAGACACACAACAACCTCAGATACACAACAAACTCTGACACACAACGACCTCAGACACAACAACCTCAGATACACAACAAACTCTGGCACACAACGACCTCAGATACACAACAACCTCTGACACACAACGACCTCAGACACACAACAACCTCAGATACACAACAAACTCTGACACACAACGACCTCAGACACAACAACCTCAGATACACAACAAACTCTGGCACACAACGACCTCAGATACACAACAACCTCTGACACACAACGACCTCAGACACACAACAACCTCAGATACACAACAAACTCTGACACACAACAACCTCAGACACACAACGACCTCAGACACACAACCTCAGATACACAACAAACTCTAACACACAACGACCTCAGACACACAACAACCTCAGATACACAACAAACTCTGACACACAACAACCTCAGACACACAACGACCTCAGACACACAACCTCAGATACACAACAAACTCTGACACACAACAACCTCAGACACACAACCTCAGATACACAACAAACTCTGACACACAACGACCTTAGACACACAACAACCTCAGATACACAACAAACTCTGACACACAATGACCTCAGACACACAACAAACTCTGACACACAACAACCTCAGATACACAACAACCTCTGACACACAACGACCTCAGACACACAACAACCTCAGATACACAACAAACTCTGACACACAACAACCTCAGACACACAACAACCTCAGATACACAACAAACTCTGACACACAACAACCTCAGACACACAACAAACTCTGACACACAACGACCTCAGACACACAACAACCTCAGATACACAACAAACTCTGACACACAATGACCTCAGACACAACAACCTCAGATACACAACAAACTCTGGCACACAACGACCTCAGATACACAACAACCTCTGACACACAACGACCTCAGACACACAACCTCAGATACACAACAAACTCTGACACACAACAACCTCAGACACACAACGACCTCAGACACACAACCTCAGATACACAACAAACTCTGGCACACAACGACCTCAGATACACAACAACCTCTGACACACAACGACCTCAGACACACAACAACCTCAGATACACAACAAACTCTGACACACAACAACCTCAGACACACAACAACCTCAGATACACAACAAACTCTGACACACAACAACCTCAGACACACAACAAACTCTGACACACAACGACCTCAGACACACAACAACCTCAGATACACAACAAACTCTGACACACAACGACCTCAGACACAACAACCTCAGATACACAACAAACTCTGGCACACAACGACCTCAGATACACAACAACCTCTGACACACAACGACCTCAGACACACAACAACCTCAGATACACAACAAACTCTGACACACAACAACCTCAGACACACAACGACCTCAGACACACAACCTCAGATACACAACAAACTCTAACACACAACGACCTCAGACACACAACAACCTCAGATACACAACAAACTCTGACACACAACAACCTCAGACACACAACGACCTCAGACACACAACCTCAGATACACAACAAACTCTGACACACAACAACCTCAGACACACAACCTCAGATACACAACAAACTCTGACACACAACGACCTTAGACACACAACAACCTCAGATACACAACAAACTCTGACACACAATGACCTCAGACACACAACGACCTCAGACACACAACAACCTCAGATACACAACAAACTCTGACACACAACAACCTCAGACACACAACAACCTCAGATACACAACAAACTCTGACACACAACGACCTCAGACACACAACAACCTCAGATACACAACAAACTCTGACACACAACAACCTCAGACACACAACAACCTCAGATACACAACAAACTCAGATACACAACAAACTCTGACACACAACGACCTCAGACACACAACAACCTCAGATACACAACAAACTCTGACACACAACGACCTCAGACACACAACAACCTCAGATACACAACAAACTCTGACACACAACAACCTCAGACACACAACAACCTCAGATACACAACAAACTCTGACACACAACAACCTCAGACACACAACAAACTCTGACACACAACGACCTCAGACACACAACAACCTCAGATACACAACAAACTCTGACACACAACGACCTCAGACACAACAACCTCAGATACACAACAAACTCTGGCACACAACGACCTCAGATACACAACAACCTCTGACACACAACGACCTCAGACACACAACAACCTCAGATACACAACAAACTCTGACACACAACAACCTCAGACACACAACGACCTCAGACACACAACCTCAGATACACAACAAACTCTGGCACACAACGACCTCAGATACACAACAACCTCTGACACACAACGACCTCAGACACACAACCTCAGATACACAACAAACTCTGACACACAACAACCTCAGACACACAACGACCTCAGACACACAACCTCAGATACACAACAAACTCAGACACACAACGACCTCAGACACACAACCTCAGATACACAACAAACTCTGACACACAACGACCTCAGACACACAACAACCTCAGATACACAACGACCTCAGACACAACAACCTCAGATACACAACAAACTCAGACACACAACGACCTCAGACACACAACCTCAGATACACAACAAACTCTGACACACAACGACCTCAGACACACAACAACCTCAGATACACAACAAACTCTGACACACAACAACCTCAGACACACAACAACCTCAGATACACAACAAACTCTGACACACAACGACCTCAGACACACAACAACCTCAGATACACAACAAACTCTGACACACAACAACCTCAGACACACAACAACCTCAGATACACAACAAACTCTGACACACAACGACCTCAGACACACAACAACCTCAGATACACAACAAACTCTGACACACAACAACCTCAGACACACAACAACCTCAGATACACAACAAATTCTGACACACAACAACCTCAGACACACAACAAACTCTGACACACAACGACCTCAGACACACAACAACCTCAGATACACAACAAACTCTGACACACAACGACCTCAGACACAACAACCTCAGATACACAACAAACTCTGGCACACAACGACCTCAGATACACAACAACCTCTGACACACAACGACCTCAGACACACAACAACCTCAGATACACAACAAACTCTGACACACAACAACCTCAGACACACAACGACCTCAGACACACAACCTCAGATACACAACAAACTCTGGCACACAACGACCTCAGATACACAACAACCTCTGACACACAACGACCTCAGACACACAACCTCAGATACACAACAAACTCTGACACACAACAACCTCAGACACACAACGACCTCAGACACACAACCTCAGATACACAACAAACTCTGGCACACAACGACCTCAGACACACAACAACCTCAGATACACAACAAACTCTAACACACAACGACCTCAGACACACAACAACCTCAGATACACAACAAACTCTGACACACAACAACCTCAGACACACAACAACCTCAGATACACAACAAACTCTGACACACAACAACCTCAGACACACAACAAACTCTGACACACAACGACCTCAGACACACAACAACCTCAGATACACAACAAACTCTGACACACAACGACCTCAGACACAACAACCTCAGATACACAACAAACTCTGGCACACAACGACCTCAGATACACAACAACCTCTGACACACAACGACCTCAGACACACAACCTCAGATACACAACAAACTCTGACACACAACAACCTCAGACACACAACGACCTCAGACACACAACCTCAGATACACAACAAACTCTGGCACACAACGACCTCAGATACACAACAACCTCTGACACACAACGACCTCAGACACACAACCTCAGATACACAACAAACTCTGACACACAACAACCTCAGACACACAACGACCTCAGACACACAACCTCAGATACACAACAAACTCTGGCACACAACGACCTCAGATACACAACAACCTCTGACACACAACGACCTCAGACACACAACAACCTCAGATACACAACAAACTCTGACACACAACAACCTCAGACACACAACAACCTCAGATACACAACAAACTCTGACACACAACAACCTCAGACACACAACAAACTCTGACACACAACGACCTCAGACACACAACAACCTCAGATACACAACAAACTCTGACACACAACGACCTCAGACACAACAACCTCAGATACACAACAAACTCTGGCACACAACGACCTCAGATACACAACAACCTCTGACACACAACGACCTCAGACACACAACAACCTCAGATACACAACAAACTCTGACACACAACGACCTCAGACACAACAACCTCAGATACACAACAAACTCTGGCACACAACGACCTCAGACACACAACAACCTCTGACACACAACGACCTCAGACACAACAACCTCAGATACACAACAACCTCAGACACACAACGACCTCAGACACACAACCTCAGATACACAACAAACTCAGACACACAACGACCTCAGACACACAACCTCAGATACACAACAAACTCTGACACACAACGACCTCAGACACACAACAACCTCAGATACACAACAAACTCTGACACACAACAACCTCAGACACACAACAACCTCAGATACACAACAAACTCTGACACACAACAACCTCAGACACACAACAACCTCAGATACACAACAAACTCTGACACACAACAACCTCAGACACACAACAAACTCTGACACACAACGACCTCAGACACACAACAACCTCAGATACACAACAAACTCTGACACACAACGACCTCAGACACAACAACCTCAGATACACAACAAACTCAGACACACAACGACCTCAGACACACAACCTCAGATACACAACAAACTCTGACACACAACGACCTCAGACACACAACAACCTCAGATACACAACAAACTCTGACACACAACAACCTCAGACACACAACAACCTCAGATACACAACAAACTCTGACACACAACAACCTCAGACACACAACAACCTCAGATACACAACAAACTCTGACACACAACAACCTCAGACACACAACAAACTCTGACACACAACGACCTCAGACACACAACAACCTCAGATACACAACAAACTCTGACACACAACGACCTCAGACACAACAACCTCAGATACACAACAAACTCTGGCACACAACGACCTCAGATACACAACAACCTCTGACACACAACGACCTCAGACACACAACCTCAGATACACAACAAACTCTGACACACAACAACCTCAGACACACAACGACCTCAGACACACAACCTCAGATACACAACAAACTCTGGCACACAACGACCTCAGATACACAACAACCTCTGACACACAACGACCTCAGACACACAACAACCTCAGATACACAACAAACTCTGACACACAACAACCTCAGACACACAACAACCTCAGATACACAACAAACTCTGACACACAACAACCTCAGACACACAACAAACTCTGACACACAACGACCTCAGACACACAACAACCTCAGATACACAACAAACTCTGACACACAACGACCTCAGACACAACAACCTCAGATACACAACAAACTCTGGCACACAACGACCTCAGATACACAACAACCTCTGACACACAACGACCTCAGACACACAACCTCAGATACACAACAAACTCTGACACACAACAACCTCAGACACACAACGACCTCAGACACACAACCTCAGATACACAACAAACTCTGGCACACAACGACCTCAGATACACAACAACCTCTGACACACAACGACCTCAGACACACAACAACCTCAGATACACAACAAACTCTGACACACAACAACCTCAGACACACAACAAACTCTGACACACAACGACCTCAGACACACAACAACCTCAGATACACAACAAACTCTGACACACAACGACCTCAGACACAACAACCTCAGATACACAACAAACTCTGGCACACAACGACCTCAGATACACAACAACCTCTGACACACAACGACCTCAGACACACAACAACCTCAGATACACAACAAACTCTGACACACAACAACCTCAGACACACAACGACCTCAGACACACAACCTCAGATACACAACAAACTCTAACACACAACGACCTCAGACACACAACAACCTCAGATACGCAACAAACTCTGACACACAACAACCTCAGACACACAACGACCTCAGACACACAACCTCAGATACACAACAAACTCTGACACACAACAACCTCAGACACACAACCTCAGATACACAACAAACTCTGACACACAACGACCTTAGACACACAACAACCTCAGATACACAACAAACTCTGACACACAATGACCTCAGACACACAACAAACTCTGACACACAACGACCTCAGATACACAACAACCTCTGACACACAACGACCTCAGACACACAACAACCTCAGATACACAACAAACTCTGACACACAACAACCTCAGACACACAACAACCTCAGATACACAACAAACTCTGACACACAACAACCTCAGACACACAACAAACTCTGACACACAACGACCTCAGACACACAACAACCTCAGATACACAACAAACTCTGACACACAACGACCTCAGACACAACAACCTCAGATACACAACAAACTCTGGCACACAACGACCTCAGACACACAACAACCTCTGACACACAACGACCTCAGACACAACAACCTCAGATACACAACAACCTCAGACACACAACGACCTCAGACACACAACCTCAGATACACAACAAACTCAGACACACAACGACCTCAGACACACAACCTCAGATACACAACAAACTCTGACACACAACGACCTCAGACACACAACAACCTCAGATACACAACAAACTCTGACACACAACAACCTCAGACACACAACAACCTCAGATACACAACAAACTCTGACACACAACAACCTCAGACACACAACAAACTCTGACACACAACGACCTCAGACACACAACAACCTCAGATACACAACAAACTCTGACACACAACGACCTCAGACACAACAACCTCAGATACACAACAAACTCTGGCACACAACGACCTCAGATACACAACAACCTCTGACACACAACGACCTCAGACACACAACAACCTCAGATACACAACAAACTCTGACACACAACAACCTCAGACACACAACGACCTCAGACACACAACCTCAGATACACAACAAACTCTAACACACAACGACCTCAGACACACAACAACCTCAGATACACAACAAACTCTGACACACAACAACCTCAGACACACAACGACCTCAGACACACAACCTCAGATACACAACAAACTCTGACACACAACAACCTCAGACACACAACCTCAGATACACAACAAACTCTGACACACAACGACCTTAGACACACAACAACCTCAGATACACAACAAACTCTGACACACAACAACCTCAGACACACAACAACCTCAGATACACAACAAACTCTGACACACAACAACCTCAGACACACAACAAACTCTGACACACAACGACCTCAGACACACAACAACCTCAGATACACAACAAACTCTGACACACAACGACCTCAGACACAACAACCTCAGATACACAACAAACTCTGGCACACAACGACCTCAGATACACAACAACCTCTGACACACAACGACCTCAGACACACAACCTCAGATACACAACAAACTCTGACACACAACAACCTCAGACACACAACGACCTCAGACACACAACCTCAGATACACAACAAACTCTGGCACACAACGACCTCAGATACACAACAACCTCTGACACACAACGACCTCAGACACACAACAACCTCAGATACACAACAAACTCTGACACACAACAACCTCAGACACACAACAACCTCAGATACACAACAAACTCTGACACACAACAACCTCAGACACACAACAAACTCTGACACACAACGACCTCAGACACACAACAACCTCAGATACACAACAAACTCTGACACACAACGACCTCAGACACAACAACCTCAGATACACAACAAACTCTGGCACACAACGACCTCAGATACACAACAACCTCTGACACACAACGACCTCAGACACACAACAACCTCAGATACACAACAAACTCTGACACACAACAACCTCAGACACACAACGACCTCAGACACACAACCTCAGATACACAACAAACTCTAACACACAACGACCTCAGACACACAACAACCTCAGATACACAACAAACTCTGACACACAACAACCTCAGACACACAACGACCTCAGACACACAACCTCAGATACACAACAAACTCTGACACACAACAACCTCAGACACACAACCTCAGATACACAACAAACTCTGACACACAACGACCTTAGACACACAACAACCTCAGATACACAACAAACTCTGACACACAATGACCTCAGACACACAACAAACTCTGACACACAACGACCTCAGATACACAACAACCTCTGACACACAACGACCTCAGACACACAACAACCTCAGATACACAACAAACTCTGACACACAACAACCTCAGACACACAACAACCTCAGATACACAACAAACTCTGACACACAACAACCTCAGACACACAACAAACTCTGACACACAACGACCTCAGACACACAACAACCTCAGATACACAACAAACTCTGACACACAACGACCTCAGACACAACAACCTCAGATACACAACAAACTCTGGCACACAACGACCTCAGATACACAACAACCTCTGACACACAACGACCTCAGACACACAACCTCAGATACACAACAAACTCTGACACACAACAACCTCAGACACACAACGACCTCAGACACACAACCTCAGATACACAACAAACTCTGGCACACAACGACCTCAGATACACAACAACCTCTGACACACAACGACCTCAGACACACAACAACCTCAGATACACAACAAACTCTGACACACAACAACCTCAGACACACAACAAACTCTGACACACAACAACCTCAGACACACAACAAACTCTGACACACAACGACCTCAGACACACAACAACCTCAGATACACAACAAACTCTGACACACAACGACCTCAGACACAACAACCTCAGATACACAACAAACTCTGGCACACAACGACCTCAGATACACAACAACCTCTGACACACAACGACCTCAGACACACAACAACCTCAGATACACAACAAACTCTGACACACAACAACCTCAGACACACAACGACCTCAGACACACAACCTCAGATACACAACAAACTCTAACACACAACGACCTCAGACACACAACAACCTCAGATACGCAACAAACTCTGACACACAACAACCTCAGACACACAACGACCTCAGACACACAACCTCAGATACACAACAAACTCTGACACACAACAACCTCAGACACACAACCTCAGATACACAACAAACTCTGACACACAACGACCTTAGACACACAACAACCTCAGATACACAACAAACTCTGACACACAATGACCTCAGACACACAACAAACTCTGACACACAACGACCTCAGATACACAACAACCTCTGACACACAACGACCTCAGACACACAACAACCTCAGATACACAACAAACTCTGACACACAACAACCTCAGACACACAACAACCTCAGATACACAACAAACTCTGACACACAACAACCTCAGACACACAACAAACTCTGACACACAACGACCTCAGACACACAACAACCTCAGATACACAACAAACTCTTACACACAACGACCTCAGACACAACAACCTCAGATACACAACAAACTCTGGCACACAACGACCTCAGATACACAACAACCTCTGACACACAACGACCTCAGACACACAACAACCTCAGATACACAACAAACTCTGACACACAACAACCTCAGACACACAACAACCTCAGATACACAACAAACTCTGACACACAACAACCTCAGACACACAACAAACTCTGACACACAACGACCTCAGACACACAACAACCTCAGATACACAACAAACTCTGACACACAACGACCTCAGACACAACAACCTCAGATACACAACAAACTCTGGCACACAACGACCTCAGATACACAACAACCTCTGACACACAACGACCTCAGACACACAACAACCTCAGATACACAACAAACTCTGACACACAACAACCTCAGACACACAACGACCTCAGACACACAACCTCAGATACACAACAAACTCTAACACACAACGACCTCAGACACACAACAACCTCAGATACACAACAAACTCTGACACACAACAACCTCAGACACACAACGACCTCAGACACACAACCTCAGATACACAACAAACTCTGACACACAACAACCTCAGACACACAACCTCAGATACACAACAAACTCTGACACACAACGACCTTAGACACACAACAACCTCAGATACACAACAAACTCTGACACACAATGACCTCAGACACACAACAAACTCTGACACACAACGACCTCAGATACACAACAAACTCTAACACACAACGACCTCAGACACACAACAAACTCTGACACACAACGACCTCAGACACACAACAAACTCTGACACACAACAACCTCAGATACACAACAAACTCTAACACACAACGACCTCAGACACACAACAACCTCAGATACACAACAAACTCTGACACACAACAACCTCAGACACACAACGACCTCAGACACACAACCTCAGATACACAACAAACTCTGACACACAACAACCTCAGACACACAACCTCAGATACACAACAAACTCTGACACACAACGACCTTAGACACACAACAAACTCTGACACACAACCACCTCAGACACACAACAAACTCTGACACACAACGACCTCAGACACACAACAAACTCTGACACACAACAACCTCAGACACACAACAAACTCTGACACACAACAACCTCAGACACACAACAAACTCTGACACACAACGACCTCAGACACACAACAACCTCAGATACACAACAAACTCTGACACACAACAAACTCTGACACACAACGACCTCAGACACACAACAACCTCAGATACACAACAAACTCTGACACACAACGACCTCAGACACAACAACCTCAGATACACAACAAACTCTGGCACACAACGACCTCAGATACACAACAACCTCTGACACACAACGACCTCAGACACACAACAACCTCAGATACACAACAAACTCTGACACACAACAACCTCAGACACACAACGACCTCAGACACACAACCTCAGATACACAACAAACTCTAACACACAACGACCTCAGACACACAACAAACTCTGACACACAACCACCTCAGACACACAACAAACTCTGACACACAACGACCTCAGACACACAACAAACTCTGACACACAACAACCTCAGACACACAACAAACTCTGACACACAACAACCTCAGACACACAACAAACTCTGACACACAACGACCTCAGACACACAACAACCTCAGATACACAACAAACTCTGACACACAACAAACTCTGACACACAACCACCTCAGACACACAACAACCTCAGATACACAACAAGCTCTGACACACAATGACCTCAGACACACAACAAACTCTGACACACAACAACCTCAGACACACAACAAACTCTGACACACAACGACCTCAGACACACAACAACCTCAGATACACAACAAACTCTGACACACAACAAACTCTGACACACAACGACCTCAGACACACAACAACCTCAGATACACAACAAACTCTGACACACAACAACCTCAGACACACAACAAACTCTGACACACAACAACCTCAGACACACAACAAACTCTGACACACAACGACCTCAGACACACAACAACCTCAGATACACAACAAACTCTGACACACAACAAACTCTGACACACAACGACCTCAGACACACAACAACCTCAGATACACAACAAACTCTGACACACAACGACCTCAGATACACAACAAACTCTGACACACAACAACCTCAGATACACAACAACCTCAGACACACAACAACCTCAGATACACAACAAACTCTGGCACACAACGACCTCAGATACACAACAACCTCTGACACACAACGACCTCAGACACACAACAACCTCAGATACACAACAAACTCTGACACACAACAACCTCAGACACACAACGACCTCAGACACACAACCTCAGATACACAACAAACTCTAACACACAACGACCTCAGACACACAACAAACTCTGACACACAACGACCTCAGACACACAACAAACTCTGACACACAACAACCTCAGATAAACAACAAACTCTAACACACAACGACCTCAGACACACAACAACCTCAGATACACAACAAACTCTGACACACAACAACCTCAGACACACAACGACCTCAGACACACAACCTCAGATACACAACAAACTCTGACACACAACAACCTCAGACACACAACCTCAGATACACAACAAACTCTGACACACAACGACCTTAGACACACAACAACCTCAGATACACAACAAACTCTGACACACAATGACCTCAGACACACAACAAACTCTGACACACAACCACCTCAGACACACAACAAACTCTGACACACAACCACCTCAGACACACAACAAACTCTGACACACAACGACCTCAGACACACAACAAACTCTGACACACAACAACCTCAGACACACAACAAACTCTGACACACAACAACCTCAGACACACAACAAACTCTGACACACAACGACCTCAGACACACAACAACCTCAGATACACAACAAACTCTGACACACAACAAACTCTGACACACAACGACCTCAGACACACAACAACCTCAGATACACAACAAACTCTGACACACAACGACCTCAGACACAACAACCTCAGATACACAACAAACTCTGGCACACAACGACCTCAGATACACAACAACCTCTGACACACAACGACCTCAGACACACAACAACCTCAGATACACAACAAACTCTGACACACAACAACCTCAGACACACAACGACCTCAGACACACAACCTCAGATACACAACAAACTCTAACACACAACGACCTCAGACACACAACAACCTCAGATACACAACAAACTCTGACACACAACAACCTCAGACACACAACGACCTCAGACACACAACCTCAGATACACAACAAACTCTGACACACAACGACCTCAGACACACAACCTCAGATACACAACAAACTCTGACACACAACGACCTTAGACACACAACAACCTCAGATACACAACAAACTCTGACACACAATGACCTCAGACACACATCAAACTCTGACACACAACGACCTCAGACACACAACAAACTCTGACACACAACAACCTCAGACACACAACAAACTCTGACACACAACGACCTCAGACACACAACAAACTCTGACACACAACAACCTCAGACACACAACAAACTCTGACACACAACAACCTCAGACACACAACAAACTCTGACACACAACAACCTCAGACACACAACAAACTCTGACACACAACGACCTCAGACACACAACAACCTCAGATACACAACAAACTCTGACACACAACCAAATCTGACACACAACAACTTCAGACACACAACAGTCCATTGCTCAAAAGTCTTGTGTTTCATGGTCCTCTCTTAGTGTCTTTAAGCCAAAACCCAGTTTAAACTTGATGTTCTCAGATGTACATGCTCACATATTGTTGTGTTGAGTTTAGTGTAATGAGACTCTCACTATTAATGATATAGTAACTGAAATAAGAACAAATGTCAGAGCATCTCTCTCTCTCCCTCTCTCTCTCTCTCTCTCTCTCTCTCTCACACACACACACAAACACACACACACACAGATGTGACACATTCCTTTGCTCACTCCTGCTGCAGACTAAACCACATTCCCACTTGCTCCAGGAAAACCTTACTATAGTAATATCTTTTTCATTACTATAAGAGTTAATAACAACTCATTACATATTAAAATCAGTCACTGTGGATGCTAACGATGCTAATAGTATAAGGAGTGTTTAGTCATTTAAAGGACTGATGGTGTGTTTGCACATCATGGCACAATAATCACAGACACTCGGATTTTGTCCCATTTGATCCTGAATACTCTCATAATTTCTTTATATCATCTTATATCATAACATTTTTGTGTTTCTTTTTCATCTGCTACAAGAAACAAAGAAAGAAATTCAATCGAAAATTGAAAATTAAAAAAGAATTGAATCACTTCTATATTATTGTGAGAATTCATTTTCCTGCCTTTTAACAGTCATGTAAAATGATGCAAATCTTTGATGAAAAAGTAGGAGTTCATGGATCATAAAACATTATTGTTTAGTTGCTTTAGCTACATTTTTGTCACAATTTCCCCATTTTTCTTCACCCTCATCATGTCTTTGTGACCTGATTATGTTCAGCTGTTCCATGTCAGTGTCTGTGTTACAGTAACTCTACTGTTACTGTTACTCTGTGCTGTTATGAACATTATCTGTTTAGCTGATAACTATGATGATGATTCTTGCTTGACCCTAAAAATGTCACATTGAGCACCAACATAGTCATGTAAATATTTTGCTATGTTTCATTCTTTTGTTTGTCTGAGCTCCACTTTTTAAGTAATTTTTGTGTTTTATCTTCTGTTTCTGTCAAACCATATGGAAGCTGGAAGCTATTATTCCATCTTCTTAAATTCTGCCATGTGTATATGAGATTTGAGTTTCTACCAAGGTTCTGGTTCTGATTCTGGTTCATGTCTACAGCACCACCGTATCAAACTGTTTACATGATGTTTTAACACACTGTTTCTGTTCTTCACACATTATGTCTCACATTTCACTTGATTGCAGTTTTGCACAATACATTACAATACCTCATGTAACTGCTGCTATAATACTAATGTGTTTGGTATCTCTGCACATGTAATACTGTTAGAATATATAGTATTTACACTGGCGCTGTTTCTGTTTATTGTCTTTTGTGTTTTCTTGTCTTCTTGTCTTGTGTCCCACACTGTGTACACCAGGTTGTACAGATACACTTTATGTGTCTAGGACTAACTTACTTCAGTACTTATGTCTGCGTTGTCTGCCTTATGTCTGCGATGTAGTTCCCTGGTCCTGAAGGAACGTTGTGTCACTGTGTACTGTGTGACATATATATGGTGTAAATGACAATAAAAGCTTCTTGACTTGATGGTTACCATGGTACTGCTGTGGTCTTTGAGACAGTCACACTCTGTCAAACTGTTTAATGAGCTTCAATGTCATCATGATTGTCACACATTCACTGATTTGATCCAAACTCATGAGTGTTTTAATTGTAAAAACATTTTATTCTTACTGGGAATTTTGGATTTAAATTGCATGAATTTCTAAGTGTTGGAAATCCAGTGAGAATCAGAATCATTTCTGTATTAAATTTTCTTTGAGTTTACAAAATGCAACACTTTCAGACAGCAGAAATCATCTTTTTCTCATGGTCATGGGAATGAAGCGTAGCATGCTAGTGGTATTTGTTGTAGATGATGATGATTGTGACCATGATGTGCAGACAACTGTGTATCCTATAGGAGCAATTAAGAGAAACAAAGACTACTATGATTAAATGGACAGGAAGAGATGCGTGGTCAAGTGATCTGCTTAACTATTTAGAGCACACCTGATTTGCGGTGGGCGGAGTCAGCAGTGCAGCTGTAATCACTGGCAGCCAACAGGAAACAAGTTCCTCCACCATGTCGATTCTGCATAGGCACCTGCTCCTCAGGAGTTGTTGTGATGTCACTTCCTGCACTGAGGTCTGCAGAGACAACAGTACTGATCAGGGTATAAATTTAAGAACACTGTACCTAAGACCTGGAGTCAAATTTACACTTAGTCATGAGCTGGTGTAAAGTGTAATAGAAGACTTTAATTGTTACTATGGCTTTAAATAATAGAATATCAGCCACTCAGTGCATACAAACTTTACACTTCAATCTTTCTTCAAAGGACTATAATCTTAAGAGCCGTTATCTCTTTAAGTATTTTTTAATGACTCATGAAACTTATACATAGAATACATAGAAACCAGTAAGTGTTATGCAGTGCTATGTCAGTGTTATACAGTGCTATGTCAGTGTTATGCAGTGCTATGTCAGTGTTACATGGACATTAACAAACACAACACCCACAAACACTGTTACATACACATTTCCAAGGCTCAGTGATTTCAGAAGAACTCACAACAGCACCTTCTCTGTCATGAGCAAGTGTTCATTATACAAGAGGTTTCAGAGTGAAAACCAAGATCTCTTAGTTCATAGACCACTTGATGGAAAAAGCATTAACCTGGACAACAGCAGACTGGTCTTATGAAAAGGAGCACACCTTATAATGCTTTCTTGAGCTCTTCCAATAGGTGTGTGATCACTCTCCTTAGGGCAAGGAGATTGGAGAGAGATCTCCAACTCTCAAACAGGGCAACCTGAGATCTATGCTGGGTTTGTGCAGAACGTCTGCACATTAGCTAATGGTGGTGGCTGGAATGAGCCAGTCCTCAAAGCTGCTTACCATTAATTCAATTTAATTACATTTTACTTTTAACAATGAACACAAAATGATTTAAAATGCTAACATCCTTATGAAGCAAGAATGTTAGGATGATCATCCCTGAACCACATTCATTTGGACTCTGAAGAACTGAGAGTAGAATAATGTGGATTTGAAGAATCTCAGGAATTCCATGCCACTGAGCCCATGCAAGTCAGCCTGTCCTTTATGGAATGCCAAAAATGCCAATCATGCTACACATCAGCCCTACACCAAGAGCAAATCTTTCCGCTTGTAACTGTCACTGTGCCACAAGCTTCTGGTTAGAGAAACAACTCTACATAACTCCATCTACCCCTTGCCTGTCAAAGAAAGCCAGGCCATGTATGAATACATCAGATAGTCCTTGAATCAGGGCAACATTTTTCCTTCACCTTTTGCTTTTTTCTTTGTAGAGAGATAAGGGTTTGTCCTGTGGCCTTGCTCAGTTACCGTGGACTGAATCAGGATACAGTCAATTATCTTTATCCCCTGCCACTGGTCCTTCCTGTATTGGAACAAGTTTGAAAGGCCCCCAATTATTATTCATTTTTGCAGACCACATGGACCTAGAGTTCATTATGTTTCAGTTTACCATCTACTATAGTCCTGGCTCCAAGAACACGAAGGCAGACTCTAGAGCTTTGTCACTTACAACATCATGTCTCAAAATAACATTGTCCTTATGGAAAATGTAGACCACTTTTCCAAATCTCTTCACTTCACACCCCTTGCTTGACTCCCATCCATCCATCTTTACTCATGTTTTCAGGAACTTTGGTTGCTTAGAGGACATTGCGGTTTGGAGGACTTTGGGAGCCCAGTTCATGTCATGTGTATAGGGACGATTCATGGAGAAAATGTGGTTCCTACCAGCCTAATTTTGATGTACCACCACCAAGTCAACAGCCAAGTAGATTGATATAAAAAGAAGATTATTGCTTAATGACAACCAAGACCATGGGATGATTCATAGCATGGACAGAGGATACCTGCACTGAGATACCTGAGTTTCTAGCACTCTGTTACCAAGCTTTCACAAATCCAATGCGTCCTCATCTATCAGCCCTCTTTGTTCCTATGGAAAGTCAACCCAGCTAACTCACCTGCAGTAGACAACTGGTTTATGCAGAATTACCAGGGAAATGACACACCAGCATCTCGAACAAACTGCTCAATTAACAAAGGAATTGCTGATCAATGCTGGAGGAGACTCCAATATGAGTTCCTGGGGTGATTTGTAACAAAAATGCTGCTAGATCCACAAACCAATGATTTCACAAGCAATAGTTTTCCATTTATTTTCAAAACTCAAAAAATTGCGTAATCATTTCTGCACATTTTCTTGCCAAGTGCACAGTTACTTAATTTACTCAATATCTGCTTTTACATGGGAATTGGAATCACCTGTGTTTTTTACATAGCAAGTACAGAAACTTAAAAGCATGGAATAAAAGTAATAATCATTAGATGTAATGGATATGTTTAGTTTAATGTAGCTGAAGGTTGAATTTAATACCATTCTCCTTCTGAAGATTAATGTATTCTATAATGTTACTATACATCAAACATCACTGTGATTTCATGTTTCTCAATCATATCTTTGTGCTCTACTCATGGTGCTAGAACACTATCTAATGTTCCACATGCCAGACTGAGACAGAGCTAAATCCTCAAATCTGTGAAAACACTTTCAGCCAAAATTATCCACAGTCTTGAATCACACCATTCTTCCTTCACACACTTCACACACACTTGCACACTCTCAGTTAGCTTCCAGCCCTCCCTCTCCCTCAGAGGAACATCTCTAAAGTCACCAGCTGTTTGCCTTAAAATAAATACTCATATCTCCAAGGACAGAAAAAGGACAAAAAGCTTTCCAGGATGAAGTCCAGTCATAATCCCCAAAATCCTGGAAAAACACATTCAGTATATTGAAACATGATCTGACCTGTGATCAGTTTTATTTTGATCCTTTGGTTTTAAGAACACATCCTGTCCCAGATGAATTCTGACACAAGCAAATCACAGTGCAAATAAAAACTGACCCAAACACACCATCCCCTCACAGGTAGTCAGAAAATTTACTGACATCAACATAATATCCACAGCAAATGAACAGGTGAAGCTTGAATTAGACTGGGGAAATACATCTGGCCCAAAACACCTGATCAAATCCCAGTGTCCAGCTAAACACACACTCATCTAAACACACTCTAGTCTAAAGACATACTGATCTAAACACACTGGTATAACACACACAAGTCTAAACACACACAAGTCTAAACACACACTAGTCTAAAGACATACTGATCTAAACAAACTGATATAACACTCACTAGTTTACAGACACACGTGTCTAAACACACACAAGTCTAAACACATACTGATCTAAACACACTGATCTAACACACACTCATCTAAACACAAACTAGTCTGAACACACACTAGTCTGAACACACACTAGTCTAAACACACTCTAGTCTAAAGAAATACTGATCTAAACCTAACACACACTAGTCTAAAGACATACTGATCTAAACACACTGGTATAACACACACAAGTCTAAACACACGCTCATCTAAACACACACTAGTCTAAAGACATACTGATCTAAACACACTGATATAACACTCACTAGTTTACACACACAAGTCTAAACACACACAAGTCTAAACACATACTGATATAAACACACTGATCTAACACACTCACCTAAACATACACTAGTCTAAACACATACTGATCTAAACACACTGATCTAACACACACTCATCTAAACACAAACTAGTCTGAACACACACTGATCTAAACACACACTAGTCTAAACACATACTGATCTAAACACACTGATCTAACACACTCACCTAAACACACCCTCATATAAACACATACTGATTTAAACACACTGATATAACACACAGTAGTATAAACACACACTAGTCTAAACAAACACTGCTCTAAACACATACTAGTCTAAACACACACTAGTCTAAACACACTCTAGTCAAAATATATAGTGTTTCTTTAAAAGCTACATCGGTTTTCTTTTTTTGCTTAAAGGATCTTAATCAGACACATTGCTTAACTTGAGGAATTACTTTTTTTAAAATTATGAATGAAATTAAAGTGAGCTGCAGCAGATAAGTACTATTATTTTATTAATTAACAAATACTTGTATTGAATGAATTTTTTTAAAGTGTGATTTAGTATCTTTTGGCTTAATTCACTTGTAAACCTGAGTTACTGTCAGAGCATCATAAAAATCTATGTTTGTGATGATGTCATTTGAAGTTTGTTATTGATTAAGTTTATCTAAAATTTACTTCTGACCTTTGTTGACCTAAAAATAATTACAAGCTTAAAATGTACAAATTTCGTCTTAAAAACCATTTCTGTTTTTATAAGAAATAATATATTTTTTTACTACATGCACCTCTACTCCATTACTCACCTGATCGGTGGTGCTCGAGCCCTTGGCTTTGTCCCAAACGCAGATCGACAGGGTTGCTGTTGCATGCTAAACTCAGATCAGTCCTGCAGAAGGCTGGAGATGGAGTTTGCACCACCTGGGGAATGTGCTTCTTCCTTTTATTTGGTAGCTTCTGCTTAGCCATGGCTAGTGAGTAATACATGCCAAAATTATTGACAATGACTGGAACAGGCATTGCTATTGTTAGCACACCTGCTAGTGCACACAGTGCCCCTACCAGCATTCCTGACCATGTCTGAGGGTACATGTCACCATACCCTAGAGTCGTCATGGTGACCACGGCCCACCAGAATCCAATGGGAATGTTTTTGAATTTGGTGTGATCACTGGCAGTCGGGTCATTGGGATTAGCACCGATCCGCTCTGCGTAGTAGATCATGGTGGCAAAGATAAGGACACCAAGGGCGAGGAAGATTATGAGGAGGAAGAATTCATTCACACTGGCACGGAGGGTGTGCCCGAGAACCCGCAGTCCAACAAAGTGACGAGTCAACTTGAAGATTCTCAGAATCCGTACAAAGCGGACCACTCGAAGGAACCCCAGGACGTCTTTTGCCGCTTTGGATGACAAACCACTCAGTCCAACTTCAAGATAAAATGGTAGGATTGCTACAAAGTCGATTATGTTCAGGACACTTTTGACGAATTCCAGTTTATCAGGACTAAATGTCACACGCACCAGGAACTCAAAGGTGAACCAGAGGACGCAGACACCCTCAACATATGTGAGTGCTGGATCTGTCTCAATCTCATACTGAGGCACCAAGTCAAGCACACTCTCATTCCTTATAGCATCTGTCTTGTTGATGATGGTGTTGAAGGCTTCATGAGTCTCCAGGCAGAAGGTGGTGATGGAGACCATGATGAAGAACAAAGAGGCGAAAGCAACAAACTGAAAAGGAAAGAAAAATTAGGGAAAAATAGCAGCTACATCAGTAAAGGTCAGAGGTCAATGAAACATGCTGAATGTTGACACTAAAACGCCTCCTGAAACACAAGCCACACCTTTAGCCACAAGCCACACCTCCCCTCATATACACCACCCCATAACTACTTTTTAATATCTGCCCACAAACAAGAACATCAGCACTGAGTAAGATGTGGTACTGTCAGAATGAGAAGCACAGCTGTTTTAAAATGATAATAAACCACTGCTAAAAGAGTGTAGTGTATGTGAGATGAGTGTGAGAGCCAACAGCCATCTGAAAATTAGCATATCAAAGGCATATTGCTAACATGGCACATGAGCCAATACAGCAAGGTCGTGGAGAGATGGTGTGTGTATGTGAGTCATACAGCAGTCATCAGACCACTCATCAGCTTAAAATGATTCACACACACGTCAAAACACACATATTCCTACTCTGTCAAACATAGAGTAACTCTCCTCCAGTTAATGCTGTAATTATCACTGCTTATCATCCTGACCAGAGCCTGACAGAATATACCTATACACATGCACTTAAAACACACACACACACACACACACACACACACACACACACACACACACACACACCTGGTAGCTGTTGTAGTGTTGAATTAGGATAAAGCTGTAATTCCCAAACATTTTTCCACTTAGTGTTCTAATTTTTATTGATTAATCCAGTTAATGATGAAGACATTGCATTATTAACTGCTATGATTTGAACATTAATTCTTGGATAACTGCAGATGTTTGCAGTTATCCGTCTGTCTGCCTGCTTATCTCTACCTGTCTGTGTATCTCTCTCTCTCTCTCTCTCTCTCTCTCTCTCTCTCTCTCTCTACCTGTCTGTGTATGTATCTCTCTCTCTCTCTCTCTCTCTCTCTCTCTCTCTACCTGTCTGTGTATGTATCTCTCTCTCTCTCTCTCTCTCTCTCTCTCTCTCTCTCTCTCTCTCTCTACCTGTCTGTGTATGTATCTCTCTCTCTCTCTCTCTCTCTCTCTCTCTCTCTCTCTCTCTCTCTCTCTCTCTACCTGTCTGTGTATGTATCTCTCTCTCTCTCTCTCTCTCTCTCTCTCTCTCTCTCTCTCTCTCTCTGCCTGTCTGTGTATGTATCTCTCTCTCTTTCTCTCTACCTGTCTGTGTATGTATCTCTCTCTCTCTCTCTCTCTCTCTCTCTCTCTCTCTCTCTCTCTCTCTCTCTCTCTGCCTGTCTGTGTATGTATCTCTCTCTCTTTCTCTCTGCCTGTCTGTGTATGTATCTCTCTCTCTCTCTCTCTCTCTCTCTCTCTCTCTCTCTTTCTCTCTGCCTGTCTGTGTATGTATCTCTCTCTCTCTTTCTCTCTGCCTGTCTGTGTATGTATCTCTCTCTCTTTCTCTCTGCCTGTCTGTGTATGTATCTCTCTCTCTCTCTCTCTCTCTCTCTCTCTCTCTCTCTCTCTCTCTCTCTCTCTCTCTCTCTCTCTCTCTTTCTCTCTGCCTGTCTGTGTATGTATCTCATTCTCTCTCTCTCTCTCTCTCTCTCTCTCTCTCTCTCTCTCTCTCTCTCTTTCTCTCTGCCTGTCTGTGTATGTATCTCTCTCTCTCTTTCTCTCTGCCTGTCTGTGTATGTATCTCTCTCTCTTTCTCTCTGCCTGTCTGTGTATGTATCTCTCTCTCTCTCTCTCTGCCTTTCTGTGTATGTATCTCTCTCTCTTTCTCTCTACCTGTCTGTGTATGTATTTCTCTCTCTTTCTCTCTGCCTGTCTGTGTATGTATCTCTCTCTCTCTTTCTCTCTGCCTGTCTGTGTATGTATCTCTCTCTCTCTCTCTGCCTGTCTGTGTATGTATCTCTCTCTCTCTCTCTCTCTCTCTCTCTCTCTGCCTGTCTGTGTATGTATCTCTCTCTCTCTCTCTCTCTCTCTCTCTCTCTCTCTCTCTCTCTCTCTCTCTCTCTGCCTGTCTGTGTATGTATCGCTCTCTCTCTCTCTGCCTGTCTGTGTATGTATCTCTCTCTCTTTCTCTCTGCCTGTCTGTGTATGTATCTCTCTCTCTCTCTCTCTCTCTCTCTCTCTCTCTCTCTCTCTGTCTGTGTATGTATCTCTCTCTCTCTCTCTCTCTCTCTCTCTCTCTCTCTCTCTGCCTGTCTGTGTATGTATCTCTCTCTCTCTCTCTCTCTCTCTCTCTCTCTCTCTCTCTCTCTCTCTCTCTCTCTCTGCCTGTCTGTGTATGTATCTCTCTCTCTCTCTCTTTCTCTCTGCCTGTCTGTGTATGTATCTCTCTCTCTCTCTCTCTCTCTCTCTCTCTCTCTCTCTCTCTCTCTCTCTCTCTCTCTCTGCCTGTCTGTGTATGTATCTCTCTCTCTCTTTCTCTCTGCCTGTCTGTGTATGTATCTCTCTCTCTTTCTCTCTGCCTGTCTGTGTATGTATCTCATTCTCTCTCTCTCTCTCTCTCTCTCTCTCTCTCTCTCTCTCTCTCTCTCTCTCTACCTGTCTGTGTATGTATCTCTCTCTCTCTTTCTCTCTGCCTGTCTGTGTATGTATCTCTCTCTCTCTCTCTCTCTCTCTCTCTCTCTCTCTCTCTCTGCCTGTCTGTGTATGTATCTCTCTCTCTCTCTCTCTCTCTCTCTCTCTCTCTCTCTCTCTCTCTCTCTCTCTCTCTGCCTGTCTGTGTATGTATCTCTCTCTCTTTCTCTCTGCCTGTCTGTGTATGTATCTCTCTCTCTCTCTCTCTCTCTCTCTCTCTCTCTGCCTGTCTGTGTATGTATCTCTCTCTCTTTCTCTCTACCTGTCTGTGTATGTATCTCTCTCTCTCTCTCTCTCTGCCTGTCTGTGTATGTATCTCTCTCTCTCTCTCTTTTTCTCTCTGCCTGTCTGTGTATGTATCTCTCTCTCTCTCTCTCTCTCTCTCTCTCTCTCTCTCTCTCTCTCTCTGCCTGTCTGTGTATGTCTCTCTCTCTTTTTCTCTCTGCCTGTCTGTGTATGTATCTCTCTCTCTCTCTCTCTCTCTCTCTCTCTCTCTCTCTCTCTCTCTCTCTCTCTCTCTGTCTGTGTGTGTATGTATCTCTCTCTCTCTCTCTCTCTCTCTCTCTCTCTCTCTCTGCCTGTCTGTGTATGTATCTCTCTCTCTTTCTCTCTGCCTGTCTGTGTATGTATCTCTCTCTCTTTCTCTCTGCCTGTCTGTGTATGTATCTCTCTCTCTCTCTCTCTCTCTCTCTCTCTCTCTGTCTGTGTATGTATCTCTCTCTCTCTCTCTCTCTCTCTCTCTCTCTGCCTGTCTGTGTATGTATCTCTCTCTCTCTCTCTCTCTCTCTCTCTCTCTCTCTCTCTCTCTCTCTCTCTCTCTCTGCCTGTCTGTGTATGTATCTCTCTCTCTTTCTCTCTGCCTGTCTGTGTATGTATCTCTCTCTCTCTCTCTACCTGTCTGTGTATGTATCTCTCGCTCTCTTTCTCTCTGCCCGTCTGTGTATGTATCTCTCTCTCTCTCTCTCTCTCTCTCTACCTGTCTGTGTATGTATCTCTCGCTCTCTTTCTCTCTGCCTGTCTGTCTGCCTATGTATCTCTCTCTCTCTCTCTCTCTCTCTCTCTCTCTCTCTCTCTCTCTCTCTGCCTGTCTGTGTATGTATCTCTCTCTCTCTCTCTCTCTCTCTCTCTCTCTCTCTCTCTCTCTCTCTCTCTCTCTCTCTCTCTCTCTCTGCCTGTCTGTGTATGTATCTCTCTCTCTTTCTCTCTGCCTGTCTGTGTATGTATCTCTCTCTCTTTCTCTCTGCCTGTCTGTGTATGTATCTCTCTCTCTCTCTCTCTCTCTCTCTCTCTGTCTGTGTATGTATCTCTCTCTCTCTCTCTCTCTCTCTCTCTCTGCCTGTCTGTGTATGTATCTCTCTCTCTCTCTCTCTCTCTCTCTCTCTCTCTCTCTCTCTCTCTCTCTGCCTGTCTGTGTATGTATCTCTCTCTCTCTCTTTCTCTCTGCCTGTCTGTGTATGTATCTCTCTCTCTCTCTCTCTCTCTCTCTCTCTCTCTCTCTCTCTCTGCCTGTCTGTGTATGTATCTCTCTCTCTCTTTCTCTCTGCCTGTCTGTGTATGTATCTCTCTCTCTTTCTCTCTGCCTGTCTGTGTATGTATCTCATTCTCTCTCTCTCTCTCTACCTGTTTGTGTATGTATCTCTCTCTCTCTCTCTCTCTGCCTGTCTGTGTATGTATCTCTCTCTCTCTCTCTCTTTTTCTCTCTGCCTGTCTGTGTATGTATCTCTCTCTCTCTCTCTCTCTCTCTCTCTCTCTCTCTCTCTCTCTCTCTCTCTCTGCCTGTCTGTGTATGTCTCTCTCTCTTTTTCTCTCTGCCTGTCTGTGTATGTATCTCTCTCTCTCTCTCTCTCTCTCTCTCTCTCTCTCTCTCTCTCTCTCTCTCTCTCTGCCTGTCTGTGTATGTATCTCTCTCTCTCTCTCTCTCTGCCTGTCTGTGTATGTATCTCTCTCTGTCTTTCTCTCTACCTGTCTGTGTATGTATCTCTCTCTTTCTCTCTGCCTGTCTGTGTATCTCTCTCTCTCTCTCTCTCTCTCTCTCTCTCTCTCTCTCTCTCTCTCTCTCTCTTTCTCTCTGCCTGTCTGTGTATGTATCTCTCTCTCTTTCTCTCTCTGCCTGTCTGTGTATGTATCTCTCTCTCTCTCTCTCTCTCTCTCTCTCTCTCTCTCTCTCTCTCTCTCTCTCTCTCTGCCTGTCTGTGTATGTATCTCTCTCTCTTTCTCTCTGCCTGTCTGTGTATGTATCTCTCTCTCTCTCTCTACCTGTCTGTGTATGTATCTCTCGCTCTCTTTCTCTCTGCCCGTCTGTGTATGTATCTCTCTCTCTCTCTCTCTCTCTCTCTACCTGTCTGTGTATGTATCTCTCGCTCTCTTTCTCTCTGCCTGTCTGTGTATGTATCTCTCTCTCTTTCTCTCTGCCTGTCTGTGTATGTATCTCTCTCTCTTTCTCTCTGCCTGTCTGTGTATGTATCTCTCTCTCTTTCTCTCTGCCTGTCTGTGTATGTATCTCTCTCTCTTTCTCTCTGCCTGTCTGTGTATGTATCTCTCTCTCTTTCTCTCTGCCTGTCTGTATCTGCCTGCTGTCTGTCTTCAGTCCACTGTAAGCTGTACATGTGTAAATAGACACTAATGATCGTGTCGCTCTTGTTAGCTTTAGATGTCTCCTGTGCACTCTACAGTTAGCAAGGCTAATTTGGTGCGCGCACACACACACACACACACACACACACACACACAGAGAAACAGACATACTGAGAGTGTCTGATCTCGGCAGGGTGTTAGATCCAAGATGTCGTAACCTTGGTAACTGTGCATAAGGTTTCACAGAGGGCAGTGAGGACATAATGATATCCTTAATATGTGTGAACATCATACAGTACATGGGACAAACGCTGTTAGCATGCTAATTTAACCCATTAATTAAATGACTAGAGCTCTTTTAATATACAGGGATTGTAGATTTAAATGTAGCTAAAGAATGATCAAGCACCATCTACAGACACCTTCTGATTTGTTTCAATATAATATATACCTCACTCCTCATCACATCTCAGAGTGTAGACCTAAAAGACCAAAAAGTCTACATTCATCTTTTCCCGTTAGGGGTTGCCATGGCGAACCATCTGTTTCCACCTAACTCTATCCTCAGCAACTTCTACTCTCGCACCAATTACCTTTATGTCCTTATTTAACACATCCATATATCTATTGTGAATTAGACAATTACCCAGTGTTTGTGTGAACTGGCTTGTGAAGTAGAGGAATGTCTACTGCCTCTGCACAGAAATGACTGTCGTTACTGTCTTTACTTTACTGTCTTTACTACCTCCAGTACTCTGTAGAACTGTTGAGTTGTGTTCCTTTGAGACCAGACTTTTAAAATTTAATGTATCTCTCTCTCTTTCTCTCTGCCTGTCTGTGTATGTATCTCTCTCTCTCTCTCTCTCTCTCTCTCTCTCTCTCTCTCTCTCTCTCTCTGCCTGTCTGTGTATGTATCTCTCTCTCTCTCTCTCTCTCTGCCTGTCTGTGTATGTATCTCTCTCTCTAACTGTGAGACCAGACTTTTAAAATGTAAAAGTTTAGTAGTAAAGTATTTCCATATCAAATTTCGCATTGATTATAAAATACTATTATTAACCTATAAAGTACTAAATGGTCTCGCACCACAGAACTGAGAGATCTTTAGTTTTTTTATGATCCGTCACACCTACATCGATCAAAAGGTGCAGGATATTTGGTAGTACTTCAAGTACTACAGTCTCCAGCAGGGGGCAGAGCTTTTTCTCACAGAGCCCCACAGGTATGGAACAGACTTCCAGTTAGTGTTTGGGACTCAGACACAGTCTCAGTGTTTAAGTCCAGGATAAAAACACATGTGTTTAGATTTTTATGAATAGCTTTTCTTAGGTAAAGGAGCAGATCTGGAGGGTTCATGGTCATAGAGTGTTTGGTGAACTGGGATGTCTGGATGTTGTCTCCTTACCACCCTCACAAGTCACTCAGGTTTACAGACTGTGGAGTGGTGGGACGCTTTACATCCCAGGAAGCTCTCATGTCTGTCATGTCTTCTGGCTCTAGTCTTTTAGTTATGATGTCATTGCTAGTCTTGATGGAGTCCCTGTCTGCACTTTACACATAAATTACATTGTCAATCATATGATTACAATAATACTTAATTTCCTCTCTCTCTCTCTCTCTCTCTCTCTCTCTCTCTCTCTCTCTCTCTCTCTCTCTCTGTCAAGCTATACATGCCACCCCGAGCTTCCAGTGCTCTGACATTCTAGTCTCAAAGCCTCTTCTTCCGGACCTTTCGGTCCTCAATCCTGATGTTCTCCCCCTGGTTGGAGTCTCGTTACCCGGTGGTCACCCTGCCAGGGATTGATCTGCATGGTCAGCCAGTGACTCATGGGATTGTTGTGTATGAAGCCACCCAGAGTCAGTCAGCTGTATGGTCTGGTCTTTATCAGCAATCAGTTGAAGACTTCAGCAGGAAGGAATTAGTGTTGGGTCTGTGGTGAACTCAGAGTTTGCGGTGACCCATAAGTGCCTTAGGAGCTCTTGGTTTCACTATTTTAAAGTGTTGTAGAAATGACATTATTTACATTTACATTATTTCAATTTACATTATTTTCTGTCCAGTGTCACCCAAATGAGGATGAGTTTCACTTCAGAGTCTGGTTAATCTCAAAGTTTCTTCCTCATATCATCTCAGGGAGTTTTTTCTTGCCACCATGTTAGACATAAATAGTAAATTAATTTTAAACTTTAAATTTAATATTTTTTTTACTTTCTATACTTCTGTAAAGCTGCTTTAATACAATGTGAATTGTTAAATACACAATACAAATAAATTGAATTGTATTGAAGTAGAGTGATGTAAATAATTCTCTTCAATAATTCTCCTAATGGAAATTCAATGTTGCAATGTGGAGATACAGAGAGCGAGAGAGAGAGAGAGAGAGAGAGAGAGAGATACAGAGAGAGAGAGGGAGAGAGATACAGAGAGAGAGAGAGAGGAGAGAGAGAGAGAGAGAGAGAGAGAAACAAAGACATATACTTGTCAGGGTTATGCTTGAACAATTTCCTGTTGAAACATTAGGGGGCGTTCCGGCGGTGTGTCTTTTGCCATGTGCTTTTGTTTCTGCTTTGTGTTCATGTGTCTGCTCAACACTAGCCTTAATTTCTTCCCACTACTGCACACCTGTTCCTTATGTCTAAATGTTCTCCCTATTTGCCTCAGTTTTGTAGTTTTTTCCCCAGTGTTTTGTGTTAAGTTAATCGTATGTTTTAAGCTATTCCTGCATTTGGGTCTGTTTTTTATCTTCAAAGACATCCTGCTCTCTGACATACTTCTGTATACTTCTGTGTTTGTGCAACATCAAGTGTGTGTTCAGTGCTGTATTAGGCACTGAAACTGTGAATAGCATTAGCATGGATGCCAATTACAGAAAATACAGACCTTTGTCCTGAATCGGTGACTTACTGCCCAGTTTTTAGTGTGTGTGTGTGTGTGTGTGCCCTCTTGCTAAATCTCTCAGGCCTTTCTGTGTTGTATATATGGTTCACACTCTTAACAACAGAAGGTTGTTAAGAGTGTGAACACACTCCTCTGGTGTGAACACACTCCTCTGGTGCAAACACTAAGTGGGTCACCAAATGTGTGTGTGTGTGTGTGTGTGCGTGTGTGTTGGTGGTGTAGTTTGGTGCTTTCCCTAAAAGCATTCTCATGTTTATGGGAACACAAAGCAACAAACACATCTGTACACTCTGTGTCATCATTTCAGAAAAGCCCAACTTTTTTCTGCTAGATCATCTACGAGTGCTTAGAGCATTAGTCATAAGAGGAAGGTGGATGCTAATTCAGGCAAGAGTTACAAATGATTTGAATAAATGAGGCATAAAAAACAGAAATAAACACAGAAAAATATAAAAATGACACACAATTATAAACAATAGAATAGCAACAATACTATGAAACAACTAAACAACACTAAACAACACTGACATCTAATAATATCCAAAGTAGAAATACCAAAATTGTCAAAATAAATACATAGAAAGCAGACGAGGCACAAGTGCCACTACTCTGTGTTTTTTTAATGTTGTAAAGAAGACAGAGATGTAATCCAAAAGATTAAACCTAAATAAAACAAATAAGGGTTAAGTGATGAGCAAAGGGCATAACTAAGGCAGGAAGCACTACCACTTCCTGCAAGGGACCTGGTCAGAGTGGTTTGCATGGGAAAATGTGGAAAGAGAGAGCTAGGTGACCAGAGCGTGACCGTAGCTCTTTCTTGTACATGATGCTTACGTATATGTTGAAGGACTTTGTATGAGCCAGTGTAGTCGTGGAACCTGGTTCATAACTGGGTGTCTCCTTTTGTCATCTCACTTTGCTATTGAGAGAATGGGGTTGTCATTCAATGGGAATAGAAGCATCTGGTAACTCAAGATACATTTATAAAGTGTGAGGTTCTTTGTGGAATGCATCATGGTTGTTTTGACCATAGTCATTCTGAGGGAAGAATGAAGCCCAGTTTTCTTAATTGCCTGCACAAAATTCACCTGGTTGGCCTTTTGCACTTGGGCATTACCCTATAGGTGGTTGCTGGATGTCAGACTCACAGACAATTTCAGCCATTTTGAAGGTTTATGAAACGGAGGTGAAGCGGAGGTATTTGTTTAATTCTAAGATAGGGAAGAGCAGTTATAAAGATTATGGATATTTGTGATCATGGTCTGAAGGGTGTTAGTAGAAGGCTGAGCTTGCCTGCAGGCATTCTGCATGGAAATTTGGCTTAAGCAAAAATCGCAAATGAAAAGGTGAACCATTGACTATGTTGTAAAATCTATGGTCATTTTCATTGGCCTTGAAGCAGTTGCTAGCTTTTGTGAGTGCCAGACTGTACCATGGCCAGGGAGGAGTAAGTCTTCATGTTGAGCATTGCATGGGGATCCTTACTCCCTAAACTCCCCCAATCTCACACTCCCCATCTACCGGACTGAAGTAGAATGTGCCTCCAGCTTTAAGGTCCTGTGCATTCACACATCAGAGAATCTGTCTTGGCATCAGAGCACTTCAACTCTGGCTATTAAGGCACAACATTTACTGTATGTTATCGGTACCATATACTATACTGTATATTTCTTGCTTATTGTTGTACATACAGTGTACATAATGCACACATATTCCTAATTTGCACATATTATTCTTATACACATACTACCTGCCCTACATTTATTTATTGTTGTTCTTTTGCAAATTTTTCAGCTATTTGTTAATAGGGTGGTTAAGAAAGAAAGATGCTGCTGAAGCCTTTTATGAAAGTGCGATAGAAATAGGTGAAACCAAAGAAATGCAGCTTCCTAAGTTCCTTAACCATGCTGGATACAGAGCTGTTATGTCTGTTATGTTTGTTATGGAGAAGTTAGGAGCTGGTAAGGTCATGGGCTTAATGTACCCCTTACTGAAGGCTTTCTCAATGTATTCCTCCATAGTCTGTGTTTCCGTTGCAGATAAAGGGTAAAGACAGATACAAACAGATGTAGCTTGAGCCATAAGTCAAGGCAAGTTGATTTATATAGCACATTTCATACACAATAAAAGAAAGTAAAATGATCATAAAACAATAATTTAAAAACTTTTAAAATGATTTAAAAATTGATTTAAAATAAAATTAAAACGAGTAAAAAGAGGAAAAGATTATACATAGTGCAATCAGACAAACTAAGGTCTGGCTCCAGAATCACTCCAAGATACTTGACTTTTAGTTGTTTGACCCCTAGAGTCAAAGTATGCATTCACCTTGAGAACTTCATCTTTGTTTCCAAATGCAATGACTTTAGTTTTCTCTTTATATAACTGAAGAAAGTTCTGGCACATCCAACTGTTAATTTCATCAATGCATTGGCAGAGGGAGTCAATGGGGCTGTAGGCATTAACAATAAGGCTGTAAATCTGGGTATCATCAGCATAGCTGTGATATGCAATTTGGTTCTTTCTCATTATTTGACTCAGTGGGAGCATAAACATGCTGAACAAAAGTGACACAAGAACTGAGCCTTGTGGGACTCCACATGCCATGGATGTCCACTTAGACTTATGCTCTCCAATACTCACATAATAACCTCTCCCTTCTAAGTATGACCTGAACCATCCCAGAAAGCCTGACCCAGTTTACCATAAGTCAGTAGAGCAGTCATGGGGCATGGATAAAGGCCTTAATAAATACCTTAATACTGTGGGATGGTGGTTTCTGGGCTTTCAAGGAAGGTCTGTGAGTTGTTTATATGAATTTTAATTTATTAATTTATTTATTGATTGATTTCTTTTTATTCTTATTTTTATTCCATCCATCCATTTTCTACCGCTTATCCAGGGCCGGGTCGTGGGGGCAGCAGTCTAAGCAGGGACGCCCAGACTTCCTTCTCCCCAGACACTTCCTCCAGCTCTTCCGGGGGAATACCGAGGCGTTCCCAGGCCAGCCGAGAGACATAGTCCCTCCAGCGTGTCCTAGGTCTTCCCCGGGGCCTCCTCCCGGTTGGACATGCCCGGAACACCTCCCCAGGGAGGCGTCCAGGAGGCATCCGAAACAGATGCCCGAGCCACCTTAGCTGACTCCTCTCGATGTGGAGGAGCAGCGGCTCTACTCTGAGCTCATCCACCGATCCGCCTGTCGATCTCCCGCTCCATCCTTCCCTCACTCGTGAACAAGACCCCAAGATACTTAAACTCCTCCACCTGAGGCAGGAGCTCCCCACCAACCTGAAGGGGGCAAGCCACCCTTTTCCGGTTGAGAACTTGGAGGTGCTGATTCTCATCCCCGCCGCTTCACACTCGGCTGCAAACCGTCCCAGTGCACGCTGAAGGTCCTGATTTGAGGAAGCCAACAGGACAACATCATCTGCAAAAAGCATAGACGAAATCCTGTGGTCCCCAAACCGGACTCCCTCCGGCCCCCGACTGCGCCTAGAAATCCTGTCCATATAGATAATGAACAGGACCGGTGACAAAGGGCAGCCCTGCCGGAGTCCAACATGCACCGGGAACAAGTCTGACTTACTGCCGGCAATGCGAACCAAACTCCTGCTCCGGTCATATAGGGACCGGACAGCCCTTAGCAGAGGGCCCCGGACCCCATACTCCCAGAGCACCCCCCACAGGTCACCACGAGGGACACAGTCGAATGCCTTCTCCAGATCCACAAAGCACATGTGGACTGGTTGGGCAAACTCCCATGAATCCTCCAGCAACCTGGCGAGGGTATAGAGATGGTCCAGTGTTCCACGACCGGGACGAAACCCACATTGTTCCTCCTGAACCCAAGGTTCGACTATCGGCCGAATTCTCCTCTCCAGTACCCTGGCATAGACTTTTCCGGGGAGGCTGAGTAGTGTGATCCCCCTGTAGTTGGAACACACCCTCCGGTCCCCCTTCTTAAACAGAGGGACCACCACCCCAGTCTGCCAGTCCAGAGGCACTGTCCCCAGCCTCCATGCGACGTTGCAGAGGCGTGTCAACCAAGACAGCCCCACAACATCCAGAGACTTGAGGTACTCAGGGCGGATCTCATCCACCCCCGGTGCCTTGCCACTGAGGAGCTTCTCAACTACCTCAGTGACCTCAGCTTGGGGGATCGACGAGTCCACAACCGAGCCCTCAGCCTCTGCTTCCTCAATGGAAGACATGTCGGTGGGGTTGAGGAGAACCTCGAAGTACTCCTTCCACCGTCCGAGGATGTCCCCAGTCGAAGTCAGCAGATTCCCACTCCCACTGTAAACAGTGTGAGCAGGGCACTGCTTCCCCCTCCTGAGGCGCCGGACGGTTTGCCAGAATTTCTTCGAGGCCAACCGATAGTCCTTCTCCATGGCCTCACCAAACTCCTCCCAGACCCGAGTTTTTGCCTCCGCAACCACCCAGGCTGAAGCTCGCTTAGCCCTCCGGTACCTATCAGCTGCCTCCGGAGTCCCCCGAGCCAACCAGGCTTGATAGGACTCCTTCTTCAGCTTGACGGCATCCCTTACTTCCGGGGTCCACCACCGGGTTCGGGGATTGCCGCCACGACAGGCACCGGAGACCTTACGGCCACAGCTCCGAGTGGCTGCGTCGACAATGGAGGTGGAGAACATGGTCCACTCGGACTCAATGTCTCCAACCTCCCTCGGGATCTGGTTGAAGCTCTGCCGGAGGTGGGAGTTGAAGTTCTCTCTGACTGGAGACTCTGTCAAACGTTCCCAGCAGACCCTCACAGTACGTTTGGGTCTGCCAAGTCTGTCCAACTTCCTCCCCCGCCATCGGATCCAACTCACCACCAGGTGGTGATCAGTTGACAGCTCCGCCCCTCTCTTCACCCAAGTGTCCAAGACATACGGCCGGAGGTCAGATGAAACAACCACAAAGTCGATCATCGACCTCCGACCTAGGGTGTCCTGGTACCATGTGTACTGATGGACACCCTTATGCTTGAACATGGTGTTCGTTATGGACAAACTGTGACTAGCACAGAAGTCCAATAACAGAACACCACTCGGGTTCAGGTCGGGGGGCCGTTCCTCCCAATCACGCCCCTCCAGGTGTCACTGTCGCTGCCCACATGAGCGTTGAAGTCCCCCAGTAGAACGATGGAGTCCCCGGTTGGAGCACTTTCCAGCACCCCTTCCAGAGACGCCAAGAAGGTCGGGTACTCTACACTGCCATTTGGCCCGTAAGCACAAATAACAGTGAGAGACCTATCCCCGACACACAGGCGCAGGGAAACGACCCTCTCGTTCACCGGGGTGAACTCCAACACATGGTTGCTGAGCTGGGGGGCTATGAGCAAGCCCACACCAGCCCGCCGCCTCTCACCGCGGGCAACTCCAGAGTAGTAGAGAGTCCAGCCTCTCTCAAGGAGTTGGGTTCCAGAGCCCAAGCTGTGCATGGAGGCGAGCCCAACTATCTCTAGTCGGTATCTCTCAACCTCCCGCACCAGCTCAGGCTCCTTTCCCCCCAGCGAGGTGACATTCCATGTCCCTAGAGCCAGATTCCGTGTCCGGGGATTGGGTCGCCGAGGCCCCCACCTTCGACTGCCACCCAATCCACATTGCACCAGCCCCTTACGGTCCCTCCTGCAGGTGGTGGGCCCACAGGAGATCGGCCCCACGTCGCTCCTTCGGGCTGAGCCCGGCCGGGCCCCGTGGGGTAAGACCCGGCCACCAGGCGCTCACATGCGAGCCCCAACCCCGGGCCTGGCTCCAGAGTGGGGCCCCGGTTGCGCCATACCGTGCGACGTCACGGACCTTGTTATTAATCTACTCATAAGGGGTATTTGAACCGCTCTTGGTCTGGCCTGTCACCCAGGACCTGTTTGCCTTGGGAGACCCTACCAGGGGCAGAAAGCCCCAGACAACATAGCTCCTAGGATCATTCAGGCACGCAAACCCCTCCACCACAATAAGGTGGCGGTTCGAGGAGGGGCTTATTTTTATTCATTCTGTTTATATACTTCTGTAAAGCTGCTTTGAGACAATGTGAATTATTATAAGCATTCTACAAATAATTTGATTAAATAAAAATGTAATTGTTGTTCTGTGTTGTAGAGTCACAGAATCCAGTGTGCACAGGAGAAAATACCAAGTGACTCTTCAAATAACAGGTATTAATAATAAACATAAGAGACTACAGATAATAAACAATTCAACAATCGTCACCACACACAGACACACAACTATCTTTCTGTCTGTTTCTCAGCGTGAAAACCTATGTGTTTGTGTGTGTGTGTGTGTGTGTGTGTGTGTTTGTGAAGAAATTATAGGAGATGCAAGTAAATACAGATGGAAGAACTGACACTGAATACAAATAACACTAACACACACACACACACACACACGCACACACACACACACACACACACACACAATGTGAAGGCTTTACTCTCTCTGTTTGTCTGCTCTGGGCTCCACACATGTATAAATAGAATATGAGACATTCTCAGAGCTGGTCTCAATAATTCAGTGTTACTTTCCCAGTCAGAAGAATGGAGAGAGAGCGAAAGAGAGAGACCAATAGAGAGAGAGAGAGAAATTTTCCTGATAAAGGGAGGTTTAATAAATCCTAATTTTTTTTTTTTTTGCTGATTATCAGATCTTCATGATGTTTCTGGGAACTACTGAACACACACACACACACACACACACACACACAAACACACACATACAGGAATATGTTTACCGACCCTAGGCTGAGAAAGCATCTGTTGCTATGGTGACAATGTTACGATTTAAAGCCTGATTAATGAGAGTGTTTCTGAAGCTGTGACTCTTCTCACAGTACAAGCATCGAGCTAGCTAAGCTATGAGTTAGGGAACTCACTGACAAACTCTATGTAACTGTTTTGTGACTTGTTTAGGAAAATATCATTATAAAATATTTCTTATTTTTTTGTAAAAAAAAAAAAAAAAAAGTAGAATTGGTGGATGCTGTGAAAACAAATTCAGAAAAGTCCTAGATGTTCTCCTCATTGAGGAATAAATGACCTGTGGAAGAAGCTCCTCCTCATTCCCTCTGTATTTGCCTTTAAGGAGTAGAAGCACTCAGGAGAGAGAAGGGTCCATTATTGGGAATGCTGAGGTCCTGCACATCTTCCTGGCCTTGGTGTGAGTGGTATATTCTACGGTTGGCACCACCCTCTGGAGTGCCATGCTGTCAATGGTGCAAGTGTAGAAGATCCTTTTACTCTTCTCCAGGTAGAACGTCTCATTGTTAGAGATGAGGCTTACCATAACTGCCTGAGGAGGAAGTGGTCACACAGTCATACTGTACTGTATGTATACAGTGAGTAAAGCAGGGATTCAGAACACAACCCCGGGGGCTCCAGTGCTGAGGGTGAGGGAGGGAGAGACCTGTCCTGGTGGTTGTCCAGGTGGTTCAGAGCTGCAAGAGTGAAGGACACGATAGTATTCTCTGTACTTTAATATTGACAGTATGTGAATTTTAGTGTATCCAGAGTGCCAGGTAGTGAACAGGTGAGAGGACTCATCACAAGTGAGGTCACGGTTAAAGTCACTTAGGCAGGCAGGCTGAGGTTTCTTCAAGCCAGGAACAATATTGGACTGGTTGAAGCATGGTGAGACAACTGACTGTTCCAGAGATAGTTTTAATATCCCTATTTTTACTGGTGCTAGCTGGTCAGCACAGGCTCAGCAGACCTGAGATTCTGTCAGGTCCTGCTGCTTTCGTAATGTTTAGTCTCCTGAAAACCTTTCTCATGTTCCAAGATGATGAGCGAGTTTCCTGCTCTGACTCTCTCCACATGCATGCTGCCATTAGCACTCTTAGCACTGCTAGGTCCATTATCACTGTTAGCTGCACCCTTGAAGTGAGTATATAATGTCTGTAAAAGTGTGCAGACTTGTACTTATCCTTGTTCCTGCTGCTGAACCCTGTATTGTAGACAGCGGTGTGAGAAGGTTGCAGATGGTTCCATCCACCCATAACTTCTGTTTGGGAAACATTCTGATGATGGTTTTGTGGACTGTATCAAGGTCCTGATTTTGCATTCTTGTCCAATTGAATTTAGCAGTAAAAATTATAATTTTGACAAAACATGAGTGAAAAGTAGAATCTCTGAAACATTTACATGAGTTTGAGTCTCAGTATTTGGTTCATCCTATTTTTGCTTTAATGATGTGATGTGAACTCAAGCTGCAGGTACTCCACAATAACTTATGATCCATTTTGATCAAATCCATCAGAATTCTATCCGATCACAGACTTCAAGAGAAGAGATCAGACATGACTAAAATGTGTCTTTTGTACAAAGTAATAACATTTTAATGAAAAATATCTTCCAGATTTTTATTGCCTCAAACCTTTGGACCTGAACATCAGTAAAACATCTTGCACAAAAAGATGATCTGAAAGGGACAACAGATGATGGAGAAAAAGGGATTTTAACTGTAAAAAAAAAAAAAGTTTATAATTTTGTTTAGTATATTTAAAAAATATATATATATATATATATATATATATATATATATATATATATATATATATATATATATATATATAATTATAAAATGGGCTTTTTTCGCTCAGATATCGTTCACAAATCTGTCTAAATCTCTTCTGCATGTTCCAGTTCCTGCCAATATCCAGCAACTTCACACAGCCATTGAAGAGGAGTGGACCAACATTCCACAGGTCACAATCAACAACCTGATCAACTCATTTGGACGAGATGTGATGCACTGTGTGAGGCTAATAATGATCATACCAAATACTGACTGGTTTTCGAAAGGTTATTTATTTGAATAGATTATTTGTATAGTAATTGACATTGTCTCAAAGCAGCTTTACAGAACATAAACATAAAACAAATGGTTAATATAAAGATTAATATAATATAAAGATTCAGTATTAATATTAGACTTATGTTTAAATGTGTTTGTATTTATCCCCAATGAGCAAGTCTGAGGTGACTCAGGTGACTGTGGGGAGGAAAAACTCCCTTAGATGGTAAAGGAAGAAACTTTGAGAGGAACCAGACTCAAAGGGGAACCTCATCCTCATATGGGTGACACTGGGGGTGTGATTATAAATATACAGTCTGACAGTTTGTCCTAAAAAAACCACATGGAGTTGGCATCTCCTCTTAGTATGTCTGAATACTTCATAGAGCACAGTCTAACTGGAGCTGGAACATCTCTAGATGTCTCAGGATCCTCACAGATTCGGCCTCGTCTCAGTGAAGGTCCAAAATCTTGGCACGGAACACAATCGGAGCTGTTACAATTTCTGGACGCCTCGGGATGGGTAGAAAGAGAGAAGCAGTGAAGAGGGATTAATGTAGCTGCTGTTCATTATATTTGCAAGCACTAGATTGTCCCGTGTGTCAGCTGCAGGATGTTTATTAATTCTTCCTCCATCATTAGCGTTAACTTCACTTGTGATAAATGTATTTTGGTTAGTTGTCTGATGGAGAAGATTTCAGCTTTAGAGGTGCGCATCCAGACACAAGAGAGGGATAGCGATAGTAGTGTAGGTTCTGTTGGGGAAAATATGGATGCGTTAGTAAACCTCCAACTCTGGGATTAGAGCCCTACCAGCGGGGCAAATAGGTGATGACTCTGTGGCATAGTCGCAAAGCTAACGCTAAGGCTTGCCCACAGGAGCACGACTCCTCTCCACTTTCCATGTCTAACAGGTTTGCTCTCCTCAGTGAAGCACCCTGTGAGAAACCTGGAAGAGTTCTGGTTATAGAAGACTCCATCTTAAGGCATGTGAAATTAGCTCAGCCTTTAGGGGTACCAGCAGCACTGGTTAGGTGTATTCCCGGAACCAGGCGCCAGACATAGCAGGTAATCTTTGGGTCTGTGTCTTAGTGTCTGCATTCTGAAATTCTCTGTGAACTGAAATTCTCTAGTTGTTTCTTTAGACAAAGCAGTAATTGTTGGAGACTTCAATTCATTTTGATAAATTACAGTAGAAGATCCTCTGAGAACAGCAGTTGTTTCCATCTTAGATGCAGTAGGAGTTAACCAGACTGTAATGGAGGTCACACTCTTGATCTCGTTCTAACCCTCGGATTAAATATAGAAAATATAATCACAGTGTCTTAATCTCAGACCATTATCGCATTTCATTTAAATTTAGCTTCAGACACAATATTTGCAATTTGCCATGTCACCGTGTTAAACCTACATTTACATCCACTACTGCAGAGAGATTTACCAACAGTCTCCCAGAATTATCATCCATGATTGGATCACCATCTGACCCACAGAACTTGGTCAGGTGACTATTTAGAGTAGGTGTTTCACTTCACCCTAGATATTGTAGCTCCACTTAAAAGGAAAGTAATTAGAGAGAAAAAACTCGCACCCAGGTACAGTGACAACATGCACCTTAAAACAATCAGCTAGGAAATTAGAATGTAAATGGTATCAAACTAAATGATCAGTATTTTCATTATCATGGAAGGTAAGCCTCCATAGCTACAATAAATCTCTTAGTGCTGCTAGATTGGTGCATTCCTCCAACCTAATTGAAGATAAAAAAAAAAACCTACATTTTTATTTAATACTTTAGCAAAATTAACTAGAAATAAAAACACTCTGGAAAAACGCACACCATCTATTTATAACAGTAACAAAATAAAGGTATATCAGTAGCAGAATGAAGGTATATCTTAACGACTTCATGAATTATTTAACATCAGGCAGAAAATTCAGAGTATTAATTTAATACCAATGAAATTTATAGATAATTCCGTAGATAATATTTTTAATCCCCTTCAATAAATTCTTCAAAATTATTAACCTGCACACTGGATCCCTGACCCACATGTTTCTTTAAACAGATATTACCAGTAGCTCTCCAACCCATTCTAAAGATATTAAATTCTACCCTTAGCACCGGCTATGTCCCGATATATTTTAAGCTAGCGGTTATCAAACCTTTTATTAAGAAACCTGACCTCGACCCAAGCCAGCTGTCCAACTAAAGGGTAACATCAAACCTCCCCTTTATCTCCAAGATCCTAGAAAATGTTGTAGCTCAGCAATTATGTTCAGACCTACATAGGAATAATGTTCATGAACTGTATCAGTCAGGATTTAGGCCTCATCATAGCACAGAGACGGTGCTGGTTAAAGTGGTAAATGACCTGTTACTGGTCTCTGATCAGGGTTGTGTCTCTTTGCTGGTGTTACTTGATCTTAGTGCAGCTTTTGATACCATTGACCATGTTATTGTACTAGAGAGGCTAGAACATGTTGTTGGTGTTAAAGCGACAGCTCTCTCCTGGATCAGATCTTATTTGACAGATCGATATCAGTTCGAAGATCTAAATGGTAACCACTCTAAACAAACTAAGGTAATGTTCGGTGTTCCACAAGGTTCTGTTTTAGGCCCATTGCTTTTTTTCCCCTATATACAGTACATATATATATATATATATATATATATATATATATATATATATATATATATATATATATATATATTTGCTACCCCTTGGTGAAATTATTCGTAAACATGGTATTGGCTTCCACTGTTACACACAGAAGTTCTTGTACCAGGACCACAGGCAGCCAGAAGTAATCTTTCTGATTACAGAGTAACTCTGGATGGTCTTTCTATTACATCATGTGCAGCAGTAAAAGACCTCGGTGTGATTATTGATACCGATCTAATATCACAAGGGTAGCCTTATTTCATCTCAGAAATATTGCTAAGATAAGAAATATGATGTCATTACATGATGCAGAAACACTAGTTCATGCATTTGTTACCTCTAGGTTGGATTATTGTAATGCCTTACTGTCTGGATGTTCCAGTAGGCGCATAAACAAGCTCCAGTTAGTCCAGAACACAGCAGCTAGAGTCCTAATTAGAACCAAAAAATATGAACATATTACTCCTATCTTATCCTCATTGCATTGGCTTCCAGTTAAGTTTATTACTATTTTGGTACTATTACTAACATATAAAGCACTTAATAGTCTCATGCCACAGTACCTGAGAGATCTTTTAGTTTTTTATGATCCGTCACACCTACATGGATCAAAGGGTGCAGGATATTTGTTAGTACCTCAAGTACAAAAGTCTCCAGCAGGGGGCAGAGCTTTTTCTCACAGAGCCCCACAGTTATGGAAAAGACTTCCAATTAGTATTTGGGACTCAGACACAGTCTCAGTGTTTAAGTCCAGGATAAAAACACATTTGTTTGATTTAGCTTTTTATGAATAGCTTTTCTTAGGTAAAGGAGCAGATCTGGAGGGTTCATGGTCATGGAGTATTTGGTGTACTGGGATGTCTGGATGTTGTCTCCTTACAACCCTCACAAGTCACTCAGGTTTACAGACTGTGGAGTGGTGAGACGCTTTACATCCCAGGAAGCCCTCATGTCTGTGTCACCTTCTGGCTCTAGACTTTTAGTTATGATGTCATAGCTAGTCTTGATGGAGTCCCTGTCTGCACTTTACACATAATTTAATTACTAATTGACTTTACATTATTTAATTTGTCCATCACTTGATTCGAATCATACCTAACAATTTTCTCCTCTCTCTCTCACTCTATCTCACTCTCTCTGTCGAGCTATATAGTGTTTTGAGTTCCTAGCCTAATCTTCTTTTCTTATGGTGCTACTTCGTCAAGCCAGACTTTCTACCCCTGGTTGGAGTCTCATCGCCTGGTGGTCACACTGCCAGGGATTGATCTTCATGGTCAGTCAGTGTCTCATAGGATTGTTGTGTATGAAGCCACCAGGAGACATCATGTCTTCTTCTGAACCAATGTTGTGTCAGTCAGCTGTATGTTCTGGTGTTTACAGGCAATCAGGTCTGTGCTGAACTCAGAGTTTACGATGACCCATTAGTTCCTCAGGAGCTCTTGGCTGCACTATTATAAACTGTTGTAGAAAGGACATTATTTACTATTTACTGTAGAGTGTCATCCAAATTAGGGTAAAGTTCCCTTCTGAGTCTGGTTCCTCTCAAGGTTTCTTCCTCGTATCATCTCAGGGAGTTTTTCCTTGCAGCCATCACCTCCGCCTTGCTCATTGGGGATAGGCATAGATATATAGTGTTTTAAATTAATATCTTAAAATTAATTTTAAACTTTAATTACATGTATCAATTTAGTTATTTTTCTTCTTATTTTTCTTCTTGTTATTTTATACGTACATATATATATATATATACGTACATATATATATATATATATATATATATATATATATGTTATGCTAGACACAGAGGTGGAAGCCGAAGTGAAGGCAAACAGAGTTTTAATGCCATAAACACACTGGTTAGCAGAGACAATGATATATCCGGTGGTGCGCTAGGGAGCGCAGCCCACGAAGTCCAGAAGTGAATGCAAAAGGCAGTCTGTGTCCAAATCCTAGGGAGCACTTTAGCCGAAGCGCAAAGCTGGGCATTTACACAGGCGTGTAGTGAAAAGCACAGCCGAACCATAGATAATAACGGACGGAGGTTAGAGTGAGAGAGGGGATTATATATGGTGGTTGATGAGGTTGAAACGCGAGTCCGGTGTGTGTAATTAGTACGCCGGCGAGCCGCTCCGTGCGGGCGGGGCACGCACGGGAGAAGAGTCAGGTAGCAGGGGCGGTTCCGGACGCCCTGACCCTGCGACGAGGACGACCCCTAGCCCTGGGCGCCGGGCGGTGCGGGTGGGCAGCATGGAACTCTGCTAGCAGACCCGGGTCCAGCACGTCCTGCCGTGCTACCCAAGACCGATCCTCAGCGTCGTACCCTTCCCAGTCCACCAGGTATTCGAGGCGACCCCCGCGCCGTCTGGAGTCAAGAACCTCCCGCACTGCGTAGACGCCAGGCTGAGCTACGACCTCCGGCTGGACGGGCGCCACGGGGCCACCTGGAGGGCGAGAAATGGGCGAGACACACGGTTTCAGCAGGGACACGTGAAAGGTTGGGTGTATGCGGTACCTCTGTGGCAGCTCCAGCCGGTAGGACACGTCACTGATCTTCCTGGAGATCCTGAATGGCCCAATGAACCGGGGGCTGAGCTTGCGGCACGGCAGTTTCATCTTCAGGTCCTTTGTAGAGAGCCACACTCTATCCCCGGGGCGGTAACTAGGAGCCAGCATGCCGGCGGGTGTTGCGGAGGGCCCGACACAACTGGGTGTGCGCCGATTCCCAGACCCGGTTGCTCTCCCGGAACCAGGCGTCCACCGAAGGCACGTCGCTGGGCTGGTCCGACCATGGGAACAAGGGCGGCTGGAACCCCAGCACGCATTGGAAAGGGGTGAGGCCCGTGGAGTCCTGGCAAAGCGAGTTCTGAGCATACTCCGCCCAGGGCAAGAAACGTGCCCAATCTCCCTGATCTTGGCTGCAGTAAGTCCTCAAGTACCTGTTCAGCTCCTGAATCTTGCGTTCCGCCTGGCCGAGGGTGTCTGAGGACTGAGGGTGGTAACCTGAGGTCAGATTCACTGACACCCCCAGGAGCTGGAAGAAGACACGCCAAACCCGAGATGAGAACTGGGGCCCACGGTCCGAAACTATCTCCTCCGGGAGACCGAAATTCCAGAACACATGATGAAACAGGGCCTCGGCTGTCTCGAGGGCCGTGGGCAGCCCCTTCAGAGGCACAAGTTGGCAGGCTTTAGAGAAGCGGTCCACCGCTACCAGGATACACGTGTTACCCCCTGACCGTGGCAAGTCGGTCAAGAAGTCGATCCCTAGGTGTGACCAGGAGCGCCGAGGGACGGGGAGCGGCACCAACTTGCCGACGGGCAGGTGGCGAGGTACCTTGGCCATGGCGCAGGTGGAACACTCCTGGACGTAGCGGGTAACCTCTTCTGCCATCCTCGGCCACCAGTAGCGAGCCTGAAGGAGCTGGACTGTCCTCTTCTCTCCTGGGTGGCCTGTGCCCGGTCCCTCATGCACCGACTGGATTAGCCCACCACGGCAGGATGTGGGAACAAAGACCCTTCCCTCAGGGCAGCCTCCGGGGGCAGGCTCCTGGATGGAGGCCGCACGGATCTCGCTGTCCATGTCCCAGACAATAGGCCCCACGACGATCGAAGGGGAAAGAATGGGGTCCGGATGTCTGGGTTCCTCAGGCCCGAACATCCGGGACAGGGCGTCGGCCTTTCCGTTAAGTGCCCCAGCTCGGTAGGTGACGTGAAATTGGAACCGAGTGAAGAAGAGGGCCCAGCGAGCCTGCCTGGCATTGAGTCTCCGGGCCTCCCGCAGGTACTGGAGATTCTTGTGGTCTGTGACCACAGTAAACGGGTGCTCTGCACCCTCCAACCAGTGCCTCCACTCATCCAGGGCGAGCTTAATAGCCAGAAGCTCACGGTTGCCGATGTCGTAGTTCTGCTCTGCCGCCGCGAGCTTGTGTGAGAAGAAAGCGCACGGGTGGAGCTGTGGTGGGGTGCCTGATCGCTGAGAGAGAGCGGCCCCCACCCCCGTCGAGGAGGCGTCCACCTCCACCACAAAGGGCCTCCGGGGGTCTGGATGACGCAACACGGGAGCGGAGCAAAAGCGCTGGCGGAGCTCCTCAAATGCCCCCTGGGCCTCCTTGGTCCACCTCAGGGTCCGCGCCTTACCCCTGAGGAGAGAAGTGAGGGGAGCGGTGATCTGGCTGTAACCCTGAATGAACCGACGGTAGAAGTTAGCGAAGCCCAAGAAGCGTTGGAGTTCCTTAATCGTCCCCGGAACGGGCCAGTTCCTCACTGCTTTTACCTTCCTGTCGTTCATCTGTATCCCCCGTGCACTGATGACGTAGCCCAGAAACTGCACCTCCTCACAGTGAATCTCACACTTGGAGAGGTTAAGGTAGAGCTGTTGGGAACGAAGTGCCCCTAGGACCTCACGGATGTGGTGATGGTGCTCCTCCAGGTTCCTTGAGTATATCAGGATGTCATCGATGTAAACCATCGTTCATGAACCCCTCGTTCATGAACCCCTGGAACACAGCTGGGGCGATAGATAGGCCGTACGGCATGACCCGGTATTCGTAGTGTCCGGAGGGCGTTATGAAGGTGGTCTTCCACTCGTCCCCCTTCCTGATGCGTACCAGGTTATACGCGCTCCGGAGATCAAGTTTAGTGAACACCCGTGCCTCCCTTAGGGCTTCCAGAGCTGCTGGGACAAGCGGGAGAGGGTAAGGGAGAGGGGAGATCTGGCCGTTAAGCTGTCGGTAATCAATGCATGGATGTAGCCCCCCGTCCTTCTTCCCCACAAAGAAAAAGCTCGACGCAGCCGGGGAGGATGACTTAGTGATATACCCCTGCCGGAGAGCCTGCTAGATGTACTCCTCCATAGCCTGATGTTCTGGAGCGGAAAGGGGGTAGACTCGGCACCTTGGCAGCTTAGCCCCGGGAAGCTGGTCGATGCAGCAGTCCCCGAGCCGGTGAGGGGGGAGACGAGTAGCCGCCTGGGCACAGAACACGTCCTTGAAGGCCTGGTACTCCATGGGGATCTCTGCCTGCTGGGATGTCGTAGCTTCCTCCACCCTGGTGGCGCCTACCAGGGCATTGGGGACCCTGGATGGCAGCCGGGAGAGGCAGTGTTCCTGGCAGTGGTCACTCCATTGCAGGATATCGCAGGGGTCCCAGGAGCATGCAGGGGCGTGCTGTTTCAGCCAGGGCCTACCCAGGATCACGCTGACAGTGGACTCGTCGAGCACCATGAACCTTATGTCCTCCCTATGGAACAGCCCCACGCATAGAGTCACTATGGGCGCACAGTACTTCATCCAGCCCCGACCCAGTGGGCGTCCCTGGATGGTCTGGACGGCTAAGTACTGGGAACCCCTCTCCCGGGGGAGCTGCAAGCTGTTGAGGCAGGCTTGAGAGATGAAGTTCCCTGCCGAGCCGGAGTCCACCAGCGCATCCAGAGAGAGGGAGTTAGAAGCGTCACCGGGAGTGTGGACAGAGTAGAAATGTCAGATGGAAACTCTACCGTACTCACCGCTGCCGGAGCAGGACACGTGGGGCATCTGGCGCTGGAGTGGCCAGGGCTCCCACCATACTGGCACTTGCCCGAAGCCCGGCGGCTGTTCCTCCCCCACCGGGGAAGCCTCTGAGAACCCAGCTGCATGGGTTCGGCGTCAGGGGTGGTCGCCAGTCCAGGCTGTTCCCCCGAGGTTGGTGACATGGGGTGGCATGCGGACAGTCGCTGAGAAAGGCCGATGGATTTCCCAATGAAGTCCTCCAACCCCGTAGCATCATCAAACACCGCCATGGCCTGTTTAATCTCGGGAGAAAGACCCAGCCGATATACCCCCAGTAGCGCCGCCTCATTCCAGCCACTAGATGCCGCCAAGGTGCGGAAACGCAAGCTGTACGCCGTGATGTCATCCTTCCTCTGGCGCAAGCTAAGCAGCTGGTCCGCTGTGGATAGGACCCCAGAAGCGTGAAAGTGTGCCGCGAAATGAGCGTATACGTCCATCATGGGGCTGGCAGAGTCCCATAAGGCCTGAGCCCAAGCTAGCGCTCTTCCGGACAAGAGCGAAATGAGGAACGCCACCTTGGAGCGCTCGGAAGGAAAGCGCTGAGGCTGTATCTCCATGTAGAGGTTCACCTGGAGTAGGAAGCCGCGGCACGCTGAAGCTTCTCCCGAAAAAGTTCCCGGGAGCGCCATGGGACTGCCGGTGATAGCGGGGGGTTCCAGACGAGCGGCGGTGGGGGGAAAGCCGGCTCGAAGCGCGGCGACCAGATCCTGAACCGGATCGGAGGATGTGCTTTTTTTTTTGAGGTCCGTTATTCTGTTATGCTAGACACAGAGGTGGAAGCCGAAGTGAAGGCAAACAGAGTTTTAATGCCATAAACACACTGGTTAGCAGAGACAATGATATATCCGGTGGTGCGCTAGGGAGCGCGGCCCACGAAGTCCGGAAGTGAATGCAAAAGGCAGTCTGTGTCCAAATCCTAGGGAGCGCTTTAGCCGAAGCGCGAAGCTGGGCATTTACACAGGCGTGTAGTGAAAAGCACAGCCGAACCATAGATAATAACGGACGGAGGTTAGAGTGAGAGAGGGGATTATATATGGTGGTTGATGAGGTTGAAACGCGAGTCCGGTGTGTGTAATTAGTACGCCGGCGAGCCACGCGGGGCGGGCGGGGCACGCACGGAAGAAGAGTCAGGTAGCTCCCTGACAATATATATATATATATATATATATATATATATATATATATATATATATATATATATATATAGTCCTATGCAAAAGTTTAGGAAGCGTCTAGAGGCTGTTATTTCTGCTAAAGGAGGCTCTACTAAATATTGATGTGATTTTTCTGTTGGGGTGCCCAAATTTAATTTCCTTTTGATGCATGTTGCACATTGTCTGTTAATCCAATAAACCTCATTTCACTACTGAAATATTACTTTAGTGTCCTTCAGTTATTTGATAGATCAAAATGAAATTGCTGATAAAACACCCAAATATTTATACATGAAAATCATGGAAATTGTCAGGGGTGCCTAAAGTTTTGCAAACGACTGTGTGTGTATATATATATATATATAAGATAAGATAAGATAAGATAAGATAAGATAAGATAAGATCTAGCTTTATTCGTCCCACAATGGGGAAATTTCTCTGTTACAGCAGCAAAGAAAAAGAAATGCAAATATATAAAAAGACATAATATAATATACAGTATAAACACAACACAATGTATAAATACAGAGAAGAAAAAAGAGACCATGAGTAAGTAGTTACACTAACAGACATATTGCACACAGGTAATATTGCAGGTTTTTAACATTTCTGTTATTGCACATGTTTAAATACTTTTGTTATTATTGCAGTTAAACAGTAATAACGGTGTGTATTATGGTGACTGGTTCACTGGTTTGATTGTACAGTCTAATAGCAGCAGGGAGAAAAGAGCGTCTGTGTCGCTCCTTCAGACACTTAGGATGTAACAGTCTGTCACTGAAGGAGCTGCTCAGAGCTGACACCGTTACATACAGGGGGTGAGAGTCGTTCTCCAGCAATGATGATAGTTTTGCTACCATCCTCCTTTCTCCCACCTCCTGTACAGTGTCCAGAGGAATCCCCAGGACTGAGCTGGCCTTCCTGATCAGCTTGTCCAGTCTCTTCCTTTCTGCAGTAGAGATGCTGCTGCACCAGCAGACCACACCATAGAACATGGCTGAGGGAACCACAGAGTGGTCTCAACCTTCTCAACCAATTAGAATTTGTCCATATCTCTTTTTAGAGTAATGTTTGTTCAGAATGATGAACACTGGAAATATCTTTAGACAAAAAATGACCTGGTGTTACAAAACTGTTGTTTTACGCACACACACACAGACAAAACACTGCTTCCTCTCTCTCTCTCTCTCTCGCTCCTTGTGCTGCTATTAATAATCCTGCACAGAGGAGAAAAGATGGAGAAGCCTCATCATCCAGAGCCACTTAGCCAAATTACCCACAATCCCTCCCTAAAATATCAGCATACATGATTCATTAGGTTCCAATTTTACACACATACACACACACACACACACACAGTTTTATTCAAATTAGTACATGTGCTTTAATAGAAATAGAACCTGTGAAGATGAATGAGTTTCTCTATAGCAAAGGCAGACAGAGAACAACTCAAGGTTAAAGAAGGAGGCGATCATCTTACTTCTCAAATCCATCCTTCACCTGTCTATCTGCCTGTCTACCTGCCTGTCTATCTGCCTGTCTATCTGCCTCTCTATCTGCCTGTCTCATGTAAGCAGATTTCTCAGCTGATATTATTCAGTGAAATCAACATTTTGCTAATTTTCTCTGCACTGATTTTGTGATAAAGAAAACAGGGTCAAGTGCTGAAGATATTTCATTCATTATCTTTATGTCTATGACAAACCTGTAAATATATCCCACATTTAATGAAATGCCTATATTATATCTAATATTAATCTTGAATTTTGTATTATATTAATCTTTATATTATTCTTTATATTAACCTTTTGTTCTATGTTTATGTTCTGTAAAGCTGCTTTGAGACAATGTTAATGTAAAAAGCGCTGTACAAATAAACTTTTGAATTGAATTGAATATTTGAGAACTTCCTCTTTAAGTTAAAACCCATCTATGAATATGAGGAACATTCCTTGCATAAATTCTAATGAAATGACTGGACTGAAGTGTGTGAATACAGCCCTGTGGAAGTCGTAAATAAACCAGTAATCTTTTTACTGGTCCTGTTGTGACTGATTCCCATGTGACTGGGAGATTAATGGATGCAGTTCACCTCTTTAACACTGATAACACTGAATACATAACGCACAAATAACTACAGCCCACAGATGACTTTCTGTCATCAGGATGACCAGCAGGTTGTCAGGTCCTCAGAAGCTCTGTAGCCCTCAGAGCTAACAACCTCCTGGATCTGAGACAATGAGTTCTGAGTGAAATTTGGATTATAATTGCTTTTAACTACACAAGCTGGCTGCACATGTATCCTTTGATCATTTGGAGTGTTGTGAGGACATGTTCTCAAAAACCACCAAACATTAACACTGAGGAACATTACCACTGGAGAACATTACCACTGGAGAACATTACCACTGGAGAACATTACCACTGGAGAACATTATTACTGGAGAACATTACCACTGGACAACATTAACACTAGAGAACATTACCAATGGAGAACATTATCACTGGAGAACATTACCATTTCACAACATTACCACTAGAGAACATTACCACTGGAGAACATTACCACTGGAGAACATTACCACTCGAGAACATTACCACTGGAGAACATTACCACTCGAGAACATTACCACTCGAGAACATTACCACTGGAGAACATTACCACTCGAGAACATTAACACTGGAGAACATTACTACAGAGGAACATTAACACTGGAGAACATTAACACTGGAAAACATTTACACTAGAGAACATTACCACTGGAGAACATTATCACTGGAGAACATTACCACTGGACAACATTAACACTAGAGAACATTACCAATGGAGAACATTATCACAGGAGAACATTACCACTGGACAACATTACCACTCGAGAACATTACCACTGGAGAACATTAACACTGGAGAACATTACCACTGGAGAACATTACCACTCGAGAACATTACCACTAGAGAACATTACCACTGGAGAACATTAACACTGGAGAACATTACTACAGAGGAACATTAACACTGGAGAACATTAACACTGGAGAACATTAACACTGGAGAACATTACCACTGAGTAACATTACCACTGGAGTACATTAACACTGGAGAACATTACCACTGGAGTACATTAACACTGAGCAACATTACCACTGGAGTACATTAACACTGACCAACATTACTGTACCACTGGAGAACATTACCACTGGAGAACATTACCACTGGAGAACATTACCACTCGAGAACATTACCACTGGAGTACATTAACACTGGAGAACATTAACACTGGAGTACATTAACACTGGAGAACATTACTACAGAGGAACATTAACACTGGAGAACATTACTACAGAGGAACATTAACACTGGAGAACATTACCACTGGAGAACATTACCACTGGAGTACATTAACACTGGAGAACATTACCACTGGAGTACATTAACACTGGAGTACATTAACACTGGAGAACATTAACACTGGAGTACATTAACACTGACCAACATTACTGTACCACTGGAGAACATTATTACTGGAGAACATTACCACTGGAGAACATTACCACTCGAGAACATTACCACTGGAGTACATTAACACTGGAGAACATTACCACTGGAGTACATTAACACTGAGCAACATTACCACTGGAGTACATTAACACTGACCAACATTACTGTACCACTGGAGAACATTACCACTGGAGAACATTATTACTGGAGAACATTAACACTGGAGAACATTACCACTCGAGAACTTTACCAATGGAGAACATTACCACTGGAGAACATTAACGCTGGAGTACATTAACACTGGAAAACATTACTACAGATGAACATTAACATTGGAGAACATTACCACTGGAGTACATTAACACTGGAGTACATTAACACTGGAGAACAGTACGATGATGTAACATCATTTCAGCAGCAGACACTTTGACACTGTTTCCTAAACCTTTTTGGATTTTCCAATTTATAAAAAGAAACTAATTACTTCTATTTATGAATAAAAAGTAATCACTCCAAGTCTCTTTTTTTACTCATTATTTACTCAGTAAATAAGTAAACATTTAGACATAGAACAATATTCTACACAATTGTGTAAAATAAATATTGTTTAATTGTTTAAAATAATTTTCGACTTTTAATAACTTCACCAAAGTGACCATGAGGAACTGGTTTAGATTCTCTGTGTAAACAATGCTACAGTAAGTTATTTGTATATATGCAGTGAAACAGACAAATATTTAGATCAATACACAGATGTGTAAAGTCTGGACGTCTTCTGTCTATTCTTTACCTTGTTGTCAGGAAGAAAGATGGAGCTCTGTCATTATTTATCAACTGTTATGTTTTTTACAATAATACAACAGCTGAGTATTTATACTCTGGACTTTGGTGCTTTCTGCTTTGTACCATGAAGATATGTTAAAACTGCATCAGAGAAATCAAAAATAAACCCATTACACCCGTCTGGCACAAGGGTTACATCACATAATTAAATCAAATTAAATTAAATTAAATGTAATTAATTTACCACTGGAGAACATTAACACTGGAGTACATTAACACTGGAAAACATTACTACAGATGAACATTAACACTGGAGAACATTACCACTGGAGAACATTAACACTGGAGAACATTAACACTGGAGAACATTACCACTGGAGTACATTAACACTGAGTAACATTACCACTGGAGTACATTAACACTGGAGAACATTACCACTGGAGTACATTACCACTGGAGAACATTATTACTGGAGAACATTACCACTGGACAACATTAACACTAGAGAACATTACCAATGGAGAACATTATCACTGGAGAACATTACCACTGGACAACATTACCACTAGAGAACATTACCACTGGAGAACATTACCACTGGAGAACATTACCTTGCATAAATTCTAATGAAATGACTGGACTGAAGTGTGTGAATACAGCCCTGTGGAAGTCGTAAATAAACCAGTAATCTTTTTACTGGTCCTGTTGTGACTGATTCCCATGTGACTGGGAGATTAATGGATGCAGTTCACCTCTTTAACACTGATAACACTGAATACATAACGCACAAATAACTACAGCCCACAGATGACTTTCTGTCATCAGGATGACCAGCAGGTTGTCAGGTCCTCAGAAGCTCTGTAGCCCTCAGAGCTAACAACCTCCTGGATCTGAGACAATGAGTTCTGAGTGAAATTTGGATTATAATTGCTTTTAACTACACAAGCTGGCTGCACATGTATCCTTTGATCATTTGGAGTGTTGTGAGGACATGTTCTCAAAAACCACCAAACATTAACACTGAGGAACATTACCACTGGAGAACATTACCACTGGAGAACATTATTACTGGAGAACATTACCACTGGACAACATTAACACTAGAGAACATTACCAATGGAGAACATTATCACTGGAGAACATTACCACTGGACAACATTACCACTAGAGAACATTACCACTGGAGAACATTACCACTCGAGAACATTACCACTCGAGAACATTACCACTGGAGAACATTACCACTCGAGAACATTACCACTGGAGAACATTACCACTCGAGAACATTAACACTGGAGAACATTACTACAGAGGAACATTAACACTGGAGAACATTAACACTGGAGAACATTAACACTGGAGAACATTACCACTGGAGTAGATTAACACTGAGTAACATTACCACTGGAGTACATTAACACTGGAGAACATTACCACTGGAGTACATTAACACTGAGCAACATTACCACTGGAGTACATTAACACTGACCAACATTACTGTACCACTCGAGAACATTACCACTGGAGTACATTAACACTGGAGAACATTAACACTGGAGTACATTAACACTGGAGAACATTACTACAGAGGAACATTAACACTGGAGAACATTACTACAGAGGAACATTACCACTGGAGAACATTACCACTGGAGAACATTAACACTGGAGTACATTAACACTGGAGAACATTACCACTGGAGTACATTAACACTGGAGTACATTAACACTGGAGAACATTAACACTGGAGTACATTAACACTGGAGAACATTAACACTGGAGAACATTAACACTGGAGTACATTAACACTGACCAACATTACTGTACCACTGGAGAACATTATTACTGGAGAACATTACCACTGGAGAACATTACCACTCGAGAACATTACCACTGGAGTACATTAACACTGGAGAACATTACCACTGGAGTACATTAACACTGAGCAACATTACCACTGGAGTACATTAACACTGACCAACATTACTGTACCACTGGAGAACATTACCACTGGAGAACATTATTACTGGAGAACATTAACACTGGAGAACATTACCACTCGAGAACTTTACCACTGGAGAACATTACCACTGGAGAACATTAACGCTGGAGTACATTAACACTGGAAAACATTACTACAGATGAACATTAACACTGGAGAACATTACCACTGGAGTACATTAACACTGGAGTACATTAACACTGGAGAACAGTACGATGATGTAACATCATTTCAGCAGCAGACACTTTGACACTGTTTCCTAAACCTTTTTGGATTTTCCAATTTATAAAAAGAAACTAATTACTTCTATTTATGAATAAAAAGTAATCACTCCAAGTCTCTTTTTTTACTCATTATTTACTCAGTAAATAAGTAAACATTTAGACATAGAACAATATTCTACACAATTGTGTAAAATAAATATTGTTTAATTGTTTAAAATAATTTTCGACTTTTAATAACTTCACCAAAGTGACCATGAGGAACTGGTTTAGATTCTCTGTGTAAACAATGCTACAGTAAGTTATTTGTATATATGCAGTGAAACAGACAAATATTTAGATCAATACACAGATGTGTAAAGTCTGGACGTCTTCTGTCTATTCTTTACCTTGTTGTCAGGAAGAAAGATGGAGCTCTGTCATTATTTATCAACTGTTATGTTTTTTACAATAATACAACAGCTGAGTATTTATACTCTGGACTTTGGTGCTTTCTGCTTTGTACCATGAAGATATGTTAAAACTGCATCAGAGAAATCAAAAATAAACCCATTACACCCGTCTGGCACAAGGGTTACATCACATAATTAAATCAAATTAAATTAAATTAAATGTAATTAATTTACCACTGGAGAACATTAACACTGGAGTACATTAACACTGGAAAACATTACTACAGATGAACATTAACACTGGAGAACATTACCACTGGAGAACATTAACACTGGAGAACATTAACACTGGAGAACATTACCACTGGAGTAGATTAACACTGAGTAACATTACCACTGGAGTACATTAACACTGGAGAACATTACCACTGGAGTACATTAACACTGAGCAACATTACCACTGGAGTACATTAACACTGACCAACATTACTGTACCACTGGAGAACATTACCACTGGAGAACATTACCACTGGAGAACATTACCACTCGAGAACATTACCACTGGAGTACATTAACACTGGAGAACATTAACACTGGAGTACATTAACACTGGAGAACATTACTACAGAGGAACATTAACACTGGAGAACATTACTACAGAGGAACATTAACACTGGAGATTAATTTAATTAATTTAATGTAATGTCTGTACACTGATCTAAAGTTGCTGATTGTTTGATGAGACAAAGCTGTTGTTTATAACTGGAGAAATCGTTTAACACAGACACAAAGGTTGCTGATGAAAGACGAGTCTTCTGCATTAAAAATGGAAGGATTCAGCAACAGAGAGAGAGAGAGAGATTTTGTGATGTTTGTGTTTAGAGTTACAGGACAGATGAGACAGAGACAGTGTGACCTTCAGAGTCTTTTTGCATTTCGAGAGAATTAATAAGGAATAAAGTGTGAGATACAGACAGATAGAAGAGAGCGAGACTGAGACAGTTACTTTGAGAGAATGAAAGATAAAAAGACAATCAGAGAGAGAAAGAGAGAGAGAGAGAGAGAGAGAGAGAGAGAGAGAGAGAGACTGAGTGACGAATAAACAGTGAGGCAAACAATTAGATTTAGAAGGACAGAATGAGAGAGACAAAGAGCATGAGACAGAAAGACACAGATAGACAGACTGACAGACAGAGGGAGAGACGGCATAATATAGACAGTTAGTGAGTTAGACAGATAGACAGAAAGATAATTCATGTGAGAGACCGAAATAATGAGAGAAAGACACTGAGACCTACAATGAAATCAATCGTAGCTCTCAATGAAAAGGCAGTGATGAGAAATAGAGTTGCCATGGTAACAGTCTGAGTGCAGCATCCTTAGACGTGTGTGTTTATAAGCTAAGCGTGCTGCCACTTTAGAGGTTAAAACATATTCTCTCTCTCTCTCTGTCTGTCTCTCTCTCTCTCTCTCTCTCTCTCTTTCTCTGTCTGTCTGTCTCTCTCTCTCTCTCTGTTAGCTGAATAGTGTGATGAATCCATCTGTATGATAAACAAAACAATCTAAATATATGAAATTTATAATGATTTTTGTTTGTCACATACTGTAGCAGTGCTTTCTGTGTAAATTGTGCTAGTATGAGTTTCTTACTAAATAAGCAACAATTAAATTTACAAAAAAAATAATCACTGGATTCTCTTAAAGATATTTTTGGAAGAAAAAAAGCCTTGAAAAAAAAATGAAGTAATATTTATGAGGAATTTTTTTTTACAGTTTTTTACAGATTTTTCAGTTACTGTGTATGGAGACAGTATTGAGACTAAATCTGATATTAGCATCTCCATCTGCTTTTAGCATCTGTTTGCTAACTTTTCTAACAGGTTTATAAACTGTGTTTGAGATACAGAAGTGTTTAATATTCAGTGAACATAAAGTGAACTTTATAATATGAGACATTTTCACCTGTTACTTACACTGAGTTTAGAGACACAGGGAGTTAGTAAAAGAAATCAAGGTTGAGAGAGAGAGAGAGAATGATTAAATTTATGGAGGGTGAAAAGTAAGACAGTGCAAGTTAGAGGATTGAGAGTAAGATATAGAAAGAGTAAAAGACTGGGATAGAGAGAGTCAGAGAGAAAAGAAGGGGGACAGATGCCTATAGGTGATGGACTATCTAAGCATGGACTGGTGGTGTCTCTGGTTCTTGTCTTACCCGAGCTGCCCGAGATGAGTACGGGTCCTCAAACAGGTTCCAGATGACAGGTTGCCACCTCCTCCAGCGGCTCAAACTTGTCCCCCTGGTGTGCTCTGCCTCTCCAACCCTTATTCTGTTCCCCACCTCATGTTTGTCCTGCTCTTTATCATTCTCCTCATCCTCGTCGGTCCCCATCCCGCTGCCCATCACATTCATGTCGAAGACGTCCAATGCCTCCTCGGCATCTCTGTGTTGGCGGTAGGTCATCCAGCAACACGGCTCCACGTCCGTCTCGTCAATGCCCCAGAAGGCAAGTTCCTCCTCAAACAGTGGCCCACACACATCAGCAGGGCAGTGCAGCTTCCCCGTGCGATAGTAATTCAGCACATATGCAAACACACCTGGGTGACGGTCAAAAAAGTACTCATTACCAATGCGCACCTGTTGATCCTGCCCATGATGATGATAATGATGATGATGATGATCCAGCAGTGTCGATTCGGCTTCTGATCCAGAACCAGAGCCACAGAGGGAGGAAGTCGGAATTGAGGCGAGCAGGGCTAGTCGTGTTCCCGGCAGCGTCCGGAGCGTAGTACGGTACGTCTCGTGCCTCGTGCCACCGACGTTGAGGATTATCCTCTCGTAGTTTTCCTCAAGTTTACCCATCCTCGCCTCTGCAGGTGACACATGCCCATGACTCGCCACTCCACTCTCACCGTGTGAAAGCTCCGTCTGTCTGAAGGCGCTCTTTTTCCTCCTTTCGTTCCCACAACGTTGAGTGAACGGAGATAAAACAAATTACAGAACAAATACCTGACTCTCCTCAAAGAACCTGTCTGTAACCAGTAACCTGTCTTCTTTTCATCCTCACCGATCCTAGACAAGTGGAGCTGTAATTACAAACAAAAGTGCAAGCAGACAAATGCTCTTAATTCATGTCTGTCTTCAGAGTGTGATCTCACAGTCTGATGTGATCCGATCAACAACAGCCTCAGAGAGCAGAGGGGTGGGGAATGTTTTTCTTCTCTCTTTTCTTCTCCCACTCTGTCTCTCTCTCCTTCTCTCTCGCTCTCTCTCACTCTCTCTCTCTTTCTCTCTCACTCCAGTACAGTGAGAGGTGATCGCTGAGACACACACAGCACGCTTGTTGCTCTGTGAGCTCGGTGCACAGAACAGGTGAGGGTTAGAGTGAGACGAGACGGAGAGAAACAGCACAGAGTTCCTTGTGCTTTTTCACCAATACACACACACACACACACACACCGACGCACGCACACTGTTGAGAAAAATCTCAGAGGAGGAGAATGTGTGGCATAAAATAAAACATAAAATAATTAATCTACATTAATCTACATAAATAACTTTAAGTTTAACTAATATTAGTCTCAAACCTTTAGGTGTAGTGGACAAAATAATAAAGCAACAATAACAATATTAATAATAATCACTTAGAGAAATGGGGATGTTCATAAAAGAAGTTTTATTGAAAGAAAAGGGCCTAGTCAATGTGAGTGTAAGAACAGCCAGGAATAGGAGAAGTAGGATTAAGAGAAATAACAGACATATCAGAGTGAAGAGATCTAGGCACAAGAATCTCAACTTCAAGGCTAGAGGGAGAAAAGAATGGGGGGTAGTTGGAACTGGGAGAAACAGCAACAGACATTGGCGAGAGGACGAAATGCGCATACAGTGACTGGCAGCATGGTAGCGTGATGGTGTCTGTTTGTTTGTTTGTTTGTTTGTTTGTATAAATTGCTAAAGTTATCCGAGTTCCCCTTTTTATACCTGATCATAGTTTTTATTGCATCTTTACATTTTATGCGCATAATCAGCTCTGACCGGTTACAATGAAGTGGTCTCTTGGATGTACACTGATGGTGGTGCTGTGGGAAATTTTCCATCTGGCAGAGGCTTGGTGCGGCACTTTTGTCTCGGATTTTATATAGCCGGGACTATATGCTGAGGTTCGATCAACCAGCGAACTCTAGGCCACCTCCTGATTTAAATTTCCTGGATATCTGCGATATTAAATGGCAGTATGGAAAGAATGGGAGCTCTACAAACGCACCTTGATGGAGATCAAAGAAAGCGGGGTAGGAGAGGTGGATTACGTGAGCGAGCAAGGAGGCCTCTGTCGCGCGTTCCTCTGCCCTCTATCATTATTGCTAACATGCAGTCTCTCTGAAACAAGTCTGACAAAGTGCAATCCCATGTCCAATATCAACATGAATTTAAAGAAGCATGTATCCTGTCCTTGACAGAAACATGGCTGGGAAAAGCGGACTCGGACGCTGGCACTACATTGGATGGTTTTGGTGCTTGGGGCGGGGTGTGCCTGTACATAAATGAGCACTGGTGCAAAACAATATTAGATATCAAACTACTCTCAGTGTCCTTGCGCCCCTTCTATCTACCCAGGGAATTCCCGCAGATCTTCGTAACTGTTGTTTATAACCATCCGAAGGCTGATGAAAGCACTGCCCTAGAACTAATCTATAATACTGTTTAGAAACTACAGGTAGTGTCCCCTGATGCTCCAAATCTAATTTTAGGTGATTTTTCATTGTTCATTGAACAAAATCTTAAAATATTTTTATAAATATGTGTCTTGCTCACTTAGAAGATTCTTGATCAGTGTTATGGCTCCATTAAAGGTGCCTATAAATATAACCCACTACAGTTTGCATATAGACTATAAACAGAGGGGTCCAGGATGCAACAGTAACAGTACTCAACCTCATTCTTAATCATCTTGAGGGCAATAGAAATCATGCCAGACTACTGTTTGTGGATTTCTTGTCAGCGATTAACACCATTCAGCCCCACTTGCTGGTTGAGAAGCTCTTACATCAGTTCAAACTGGAGGCCAACCTTGTGGGTTGGACATTAGATTTCCTCACAAATAGATCCCAGCGAGTTAGAGTAAATACCATCTCTCTGACTGGGCCATTACATCAACTGGCTCACCACAGAGATGTGTTCTTTCCCCCTTCTCTATATTCTGTACACTAACGACTGTCGCTCTATGATTGACAACCAATACTTTGGGAAGTTTGCTGATGATACAGTTATTGTCAGCTTATTGAACAATGAGGAATCTTCACACGGTTCGGTCATTGATCACTTTGTAACTTGGTGTCAGGATGTAGTTCTGAACTGAATGCCTCTAAGACCAAGGACATGTGTATTGATTTTAGGCTCAATGTCACTACCACTGAAAAAATAGTATAAATGGTCAGGAAATAGAGGTTGTTACAGAGTATAAATACCTAATATCCATTATTGATGATAAGCTGTGTTTTGACTCAAATACCAGTTTGCTTTGCAAGAAAGGCCAGCAACGCCTGTATTGCTTGAGGAAGCTGGCAAAGTTTAATGTGGATGAGACCGTGTTGACCCTTTTTTACAGGTCTTTTGTTGAGTCAGTTGTTACCTTCTACTTAATCTGCTGGTATGGGTCCATCACTGTAAAAGAAAAAATCTCCCTTTCGAGGTTAATTAAGGTGAGCAGCAGCATCACAGGTTCTATGCAGAAAGGTCTGGAGGAACTTTATCAGAAGCATATGTTAAGAAGGGTTGAATCTATGATCAAAATATATGGCAAAATCTTCCGGTCCCACTGACAGCTATTACCAGGAAGTTCCCTGAGAAGGGAATGAGACGCTGCATCAGGGCTGACGCTGTGGGAATACTTCTGTGAGGAAGTTGTGTCTGAATCTCTGTGTACACACATGCCAGTTGGTGGCGTTCAGGGAGTTTATCCCTTGCTGCAGTGAGCAGAATGGCCAACCCCAGCCACACCCCACCCCCTCCTAGCTCATTCAGAGCAGTTAAAAGGGCAGGGCTGGGGTTCCTAGGAGCGTCCTATTTAGGTATTCTTCCCCTACTGCCTCCCCTGCCGCTTCCGGTGCTTTGGGGAGCAGTAGGGTCTGTGCCTGCTCCTCTTCCTTGCACAAATCGGTACCCAGGGTTAGCACCTGCCAGTGCTCTGTTTTAGGGCACCCAGGAGATATGCGCAAGGTTGACATCACTCTCAGTTACCCAGGCAGCATGGGAACTTCTGTCAGTTGTGTCTCAGTGGATCCTGGATACTATAGAAAAAGTGTACAGGATCCAATTTGCCTCCTGTCCTCTGCTTTTTGAGGGATAGCTTTGGCACATAGTGCATTCGGCTTCATGGTGGCAGCAGACAATGTTATCCTTTTGGGTCTAATTTACATGAGGCCATTCCAGCTCTGGCTCAAGGGTCCAGGCTTTCATCCTCGCAGACATCCCCTTATGTTCCATAAGCTTTCGGCTTCGTACCCTTCTTATGTGTGGAATGACCCCGGTTTCTGGCCTTGGGTCCCACGCTAGGGGTGCATCACCTTTGGGGGATTCTTTCAACGGGTGCCTCACTTCGGGCTGGGAAGCGACCTTGGACGGCCGCCCTGTCCATGTCTATGGAATGGACCTTACCTCTTATGGCACATAAATTGTCTGGATATGGGCTGTGTTTCTAGCATATGGGCTGTGTTTCTAGCATCTCCTACACCTCAAGGGCTGTCATGGAAGTTTTGAGGTTTGAGAGAATTAAAGCATAAAATATCACACTGGTAGGCACGGGCAAGAGTAAAAAAGGTTTCACAGTTTATTGTGTTCAGCTGTGCAGCAGGACCCAACACCCCACATGTAACATGAGAGAGGAAGGGCCACCATCATTGATAACATCAGGATTTTATAGACATAGAGAGGTTTCTGCTCTTTACAGAGACCAGATTTCTTTTGCTTTGAGTGATTTTCATCGGATGTAAATCGAGAGGCAGACTTTCTGTTGAGGTGGGTGCTGAGAACTAGGGAGTGGTGTTTCCACCCATAGGTGGTGGAGCAAGTCTGGGCCCTTGTACAGTCATAGCCAAGGCTCCATCTGTACACCTTTCCCCAGGTAGCTCTGCTTACTAGCCATAGTGGGCCATGACCGAGTCAACCTTCTCATAGTTGGTCCTCGTTAGCTCTCTTGGGTTGGTTCACAGACCTAGTCTCCCTCCTGGATGGCACTCCCGTCAGGAGTGATCTCCTCTCTCAGGCACAGGGGGCAATCCTACACCCTCGCCCCGAGATGTGGAAGCTCTGGGTCTGTTCCATGAGACAAGACCTCTCATATGAGGGGACAGAGACTCTACTCAATGCTAGGACTCCCTTCACTAGGTAGCTGTATGCTTTTTTGCCTCCGGTGTGATAAAAGCAGTCAGGATCCAGTTCTCTAGACAGTTCAGTGCTGGAGTTCCTGCAGTCTTGCTTTTCTCAGGGACTGTCCCGCTTTGAAGGTGTACGTGGCCGACATCGCTGCAAACCACGAACCTGTCCTCAGGGCCACCTTGGGTAGGCAACCTCTGGTCTCTCACTTTCTGCAGTGTCTCTGCCAGGATTGTTCCCCTTATGTATATTTGTGCTGAGGCAGGTTGGTCCTCTCCGCACACCATTATCAGATTCCATAACCTAGACTTGGACACCACTCCAGGGTCCCAGGTCCTGCAGGGCTATGGATGTGCATTTTTCTGCTAATATATTTTTTCTTCTATATCTATTATTGCATAACTGAGACAACTTTCATCAGATGACATTTCATATCATATATTTATATAAACTTAACTCATAACATCACAGTCATGTTGATTATATTTCATCCTGCATCAGTTCACTGTGTGTGGGTCACTTACCGTGTCGTCACTTCCTGTGCTTGAATTGTTTGCCGCGAGTTTTCGTGCTTATCTTGGCGTTTAAATTATACTGTTTTTTATTTTCTCTTTTTAGTTTATATTTTATGTTTCATTTTATTCTTTTTCTTCAGGAGACACTTGTTTGATCCGTGTTTTCAAACATCTAGAGGAGGATACACTCTTTTTATATTTTCCGATCTGATCTGTCAAAGGTACGTAATCATTCAGTATGGCGGTCTTTCAGCTTGTCCAGTGTGTGAGCTACAGCATGTTTAAGTAATTCTTCCTCTGTCATTAGCGTTACATTTTAATTGTGATAAGTGTATGTTAGTTAGCACTCTGATGGAGAAGATCTCAGCTTTAGAGGTGCACATCCAGACACTAGAGAGGGATGGCGATAGTAGTGTAGTTTCTGTAGGGGAAAATCTGTCTGCCTTAGGCAGAGTTAGTAACCCTTCAACTCCGGCATTAGAGTCCTCACAGCGGGGCGAATGGGTGACAACTCAGCGGCAAAGTCACAAAGCCAAAGCTAATGCTAAGGCTTGCCCAAAGGAGCACCACTCCTCTCCGCTTCACATGTCTAACAGGTTTACTCTCCTCAGTGAAGCACCTGCTGATAAACCTGAAAGAGCTTTGGTTATAGGAGACTCCATCCTGAGGCATGTGAAATTAGCTCAGCCTCAGGGCTCCAGCAGCACTTAGGTGTATAGGTGTTTAGGTGTTAGGTTAGGTGTATTCCTGGAGCCAAGGCACCAACACAGTAGGTAATCTTAGGGTCTTAGGCAAGCATAGGTAGTCAAAGGTAGTTTTCCATGTAAGAGCTACTGATATACGCCTTTGTCAGTCAGAGATTACTAAGAGTAATATTGTAGAGGTGTGTAAATTAATGAAGGCGATGTCCGATGCTGTAGTATGCTCTGGCCCCATCCCAATGCAGCGTGGCGATGTAGCTTACAGCAGGTTATGGTCACTGAACTGCTGGATGTCCAGGTGATGCTCCAAAAACAATGTGGGCTTCATAGATAATTGGAGCACTTTTGAGGGCAAGGCTGGCCTGTTAGGACGGGACAGTGTCCATCCCACTCGGGAAGGTGCTGCTCTCATTTCTTGCAGCATAGGACATAGTTTAATAACAGGCCTAGTTAATCTGTGACAATCTGGAGCCAGGGCCAGAGAGCAGACAAGCAGGCTAATCCAACCGTCTGCTACCTGCAGTGAGTCGTCACCCAGGGTTCACAATATTGAGACTGTGTCTGTTTCCCGAGCTAAACAAAAAACTATAAATACTCAGATAATTTATTTTAGTAAGCTTATTAGCATAAAATTAGATCATAGTGAATGCACAGGCAGCACCTATGATCTGAAGCTAGGACTGTTAAATATAAGATCTCTTGCATCTAAAGCTCTTATGGCTAATGAATTGATTACTGATCAGAAGTTTAGTGTTCTGTGTTTAACAGAAACATGGATCAAACCAAACGAGTTGCATTAAACGAAGCGTGTCCACCCGGTATAATTATATACATCAGCCGTGCCTAACAGGCAGGGGAGGAGGTGTCACAGTTATTCATAATGATAAGCTTGATGTCAAGCAAGAATCTAGATACGTTTAACTCATTTGAAGTTCTTCATACTAACATATCCTCTGAGAACAGCAGTTGTTTCTATCTTAGATGCAGTAGGAGTTAACCAGAATGTAATAGGACCCACTCATAATGGAGGTCACACTCTTGATCTCATTCTAACCCTCAGATTAAATATAGAAAATATAATCACAGTGACTCAATCAGAAACTATCTCTGACCACTATCTCATTTCATTTAAATTGCGCTTCGGACTCATTATTTGCGACTTGCCACGTCACCATGTTAAACGTAAATTTACATCCACTACTGCAGAGAAATTTACCCAGAATTATCATCCATGATTGGATCACCATCTGACCCACAGAACTTGATCAGGTGACTATTTAGAGTCAGTGTTTCACTTCACTCTAGATATTGTAGCTCCACTTAAAAGGAAAGAAATTAGAGAGAAAAAAATCGCACCCAGGTACAGTGACAACACACAAACTTTAAAATAATCTGCTACGAAATTAGAACATAAATGGCATCAAACTAAATGATCAGTATTTTGATTAGCATGGAAGGAATGCCTTCATAGCTACAAAAAATCTCTTAGTGTGGCCAGATCAGCGTATTTCTCTAACCTTATCGAAGAAAACAAAAATAATCCTAAATTTTTATTTAATACTGTACGCCTCCGGCTTGCTCATTAGGGATAGGGATAGATATATAGTATTTTAAATTTTAAATTAATCTTTTTAAAATTAATTTTAAAACTTCAGTTGTACATATTCACTTCGGGTATTTCCCTTTCTCTCTCTTCTGTTTCCATATTTCTGTAAAGCTGTTTTGAGACAATGGGACATTGTTAAAAGCGCTATACAAGTAAAATGAATTGAATTGAACTCGGGGTGCACGGTGGCTTAGTGGTTAGCATGTTCGCCTCACACCTTCAGGGTTGGGGGTTCGATTCCCGCCTCCGCCTTGTGTGTGTGGAGTTTGCATGTTCTCCCCGTGCCTCTGTGGTTTCCTCCGGGTACTCCGGTTTCCTCCCCCGGTCCAAAGACATGCATGGTAGGTTGATTGGCATCTCTGGAAAATTGTCCGTAGTGTGTGATTGTGTGAGTGAATGAGAGTGTGTGTGCCCTGCGATGGGTTGGCACTCCGTCCAGGGTGTATCCTGCCTTGATGCCCGATGACGCCTGAAATAAGCACAGGCTCCCCGTGACCCGAGGTAGATTGGATAAGCGGTAGAAAATGAGTGAATGAGTGAATTGAACTCATCGGCAAGAGCTGCACCTTAGAATATACAATAAAACCCTTTCTCTGTATTTTAGCCCCATCTGCTGCTCATTAGAGTGATTACACCATTATAATGATGTGTCTATATGCATGTCACAGCAGCCAGAACATGAAAAATAAGCTTATACAAACATATAGAATATATGCAGAAATAAAGATTCTAATAAGCAAACAAACAAATAAATCACCTAGTCTTCAAAGGTCCAGTGTGGGTGAGTCTGTGCTCACGATGGCCTCAGAATCCTTTTATTGCCTGGCAGGAGAGGGCCATACTGTAGTCTTCAGGGCCGATAGACAATAGACAGAAATACAATAGACTTCCTGTCAGCTCAGACGTCTGATTATAACTCTGATCTCTCAACTCTGTGTTTCCTCCCACAGAACTGTTGCTCACACTTGTTTTTTTATTGTTGTTGGTTTCTGCACCATGCTGTTTAAGCTCTAGAGACTGATGTGTAAATCCCAGGACATCAGCAGGTTCCAAAACTCAAACCAGCTCACCTGGCACCAACAGCCATGTCCCAGCTAAAGAAAGAGATCAAATTCAAATTCAATGTATTTGTATAGTGCTTTTAACAATTCACATTATCCCAAATCAGCTTTACAGAAGTATAGAAACAGAAGAGAAAAAGAAACAACAGGAAAAATAATAATAGGAAAAAATGAGATAATAAAATAAAAATAATAAAATAATAAAAATAAATAAATAAATACATTTAAAGTTAATTTAAAATTTATAAAATTATATATCTGCAAACCAGAGGTGACAACAGCAAGGAAAAACTCCCTGAGATGATAAAAGGAAGAAACCTTGAAAGGAACAAGGCTCAGAAGGGAACCTCATCCTCATTTGGGTGACTGTAACATAGGTTTTGTGTTTTGTTTTGTGTTCAGTTTTCTGTCTTTTATTTTGATGTGTTTCTTGTGTCTTGATTCCCTTGCCCCAGGTCCTCCTGCCCTATGTATGAGTCATGATCTTATTGGTTGATGTAGTCATGTGTTCCTGTTCTCGTTTGCCATTGGCTCCCATTGTGTATTTAACCCTGTTTGTTTGCCATGTTCTTTGTTGGTTGGTGTTCCTTTATGGCTGTTGCATGTGATTGTGGTTCTTGTCTTGATTTGTCTTCGTCTTGCCCAGGATTACTTTGTGTTTTGTTCAATAAAATCTTCACCTGCATTTGGATCCTCTGCCTGTGACAGTGACACAAATAATGTAAATAATGTCATTTCAACAACAGTATATAATAGTGCAACCAAGAGGGTTAGGGTTAGTAGCGCAACAGTGACTTTTTCACATTGGTCTCTAGATGGCGCTGCATTCATGCAGTCATCCATATATTGAAGAATTGCTGACCCTGGGGTCAGTGTCAGAGATTCTAGACTGTTCTTAAGAGCTTCATTGTAAATAGTAGGAGATTCACAATATCCCTGACACAATCTAGTAAAAGTGTTCGGTTTTCCATTGAAAGAAAACGCAAACCAAAACTGGCTGTCTGGATGAACTGGTACACTGAAAAAGCATTAGCTAAGTCTACCACAGAAAACCACTTACTTTCTGATGGAATTTGGGATAAGATTGTTTAAGGGTTTAGCACATTCAGAGCTCTCGATATTACTGCATCATTCACTACTTGCAAGTCCTGGACAAAGCGCCACTCCTCTGGTTCACCCAGAGGCCGATTTTTTCCACAGGAAAAATAGCTGTTCTCACTGGAGAGGTTTCACATGGCACAATCACACCAGCCTTTTTGCACACTTTTTGCTATCTGCACATTCTGTCTGACGTTTCAGTTGATTGATTGCTGTTTTGCACAACACTTTACAATATCCCAGGTAACTGCTGCTATAACACTGTGTTTATTCCAGTATTTCTGCACACATAATATTGTCTGAACATGCAGTATTTACACTGGCGCTGTTTCTGTCTATTGTCTTTTGTTGTCCACCATGGCCATTGTAATCACGCTCTGAAGTTGTCCTTTAGAAGCCTCTTCTAAGACAGATTTAGGATCAGCATTCTCGTGTACGATCCACGATCGGTGGGGAGGGTGGACTCTTCTTCGTCGACTCCGTAAGAGTTGGAGTATCCATGAACACCTGTCAACTTGACACAGATGCTCCCAGATGTGGTCGAGGAGGCGGTCCATCCAGGTCAGAATTATCTGAAAAAGACTTAAGACACTGGAGACTTTGTGAGCCCCATGCCCCTGAAGAGACCGGAGCCTCAATCCAGAGAAAAGGTTGAGAAAAGCACAATCTAATCCAAAGAGATTATCTACACAATATGTACAGAATACAGAGGGTAATGAGAAGCTCCTGTTAAGATGAGGAGCCTTTTTAACTATCACCCGAGTCCTAGGGACCATTGGCATCTTTATGATCTGCCTGTTAACAGAAGAGAATGCAGAAGACTCCAGAAAGTCCCACTTTTAGTAGATCTCGCAGAGATGTGTATGAAAACACTCAATCACTTAGAACACACATCTACTGTAACAGAGTTTTTCCTTGCCAAAGTTACCTCAGACCTGTTCATTAGAGACAAACTCAAACACATTTAAATATAAGTTTAAATGTAAAAATACATTTAGAAATAAAATATTTTGTATTATATTAATCTTTGTATAATAATCTTTTTGCATTACATTTCTTATGTTGTAACAAAGTCCATATACAAATAAAATTGAATTGAAATGTATATGGAACAAATAAAAGTTTCCTTCTCAACCTACAGGCGTTCATAATAAAGTGGACAGCAAATGTATCTGAACTCTCTAAAGACCACCTTATGGTTTAAAACATACTAAATGTTGTCGTTTTCTATATAGCACATTCTGAGGTCTTCTAACCCAGCCTGTTTCTGGTTTCAGATTGCATGCTGGGTTTTTTCAATGCTTGTGTTTAAATTATAAAATTTTTATATTTTTAATAAATTATTTTTCTTTATTTCATTTTTTCAAAGAATGTTTGATTTTTGATGGTTAAACAAGTATTCAACCTCTCCTGTACATTAGCTGCAGAAGGTTCAGTTAGTTACTCAGTTACTCTCGGATGGAGAGATTTAGCTTTAGAAGTGCACATCCAGATGCTAGAAAGATTAGTGATACTACCCTAGGGGGATTTATCAACACCTCCCCAACTCTGGCCTTAGAGCCCTCACAAGGGGGTTCATCCAGTGATGAACAAAAGTGCTTTTAAGTCTCGATGAATACATTAACTATTCACTAATTCAGACTTAGAATACCATCAACCTGGGGGTTCGATTCCTGCCACCGCCTTGTGTGTGTGGAGTTTGCATGTTCTCCCCGTGCCTCGGGGGTTTCCTCCAGGTACTCCGGTTTCCTCCCCCGGTCCAAAGACATGCATGCTAGGTTGATTGGCATCTCTAGAAAATTGTCCGTAGTGTGTGATTGCGTAAGTGAATGAGAGTGTGTGTGTGTGTGTGCCCTGTGATGGGTTGGCACTTTGTCCAGGGTGTATCCTGCCTTGATGCCCGATGACGCCTGAGATAGGCACAGGCTCCCCGTGACCCGAGGTAGTTATTTAGTAGTAAAAAAATTTTAAACACATAAACAACATAAAATGTGTTTCATTCATTTTCATGTCTTGTTGTATACTTCCCTCTTACCCTGAGAGATGGTGGGACCAGTGGGGCAGTGCTGTAGATCTGAGGGTGTGAGGTGCAGTGTGAGGAGTGATGAGGGCTTTGAGGTAAAAGGGAGATGGTCCATTTTTGGCTTTGTAGACAAGCATCAGTGTTTAAATCTGATGTGTTCAGCTACCGGAAGCCAGTGGAGGAACACAGCAGTGTGGTGGTGTGAGACCTTAGGCAGGTTGAACACAAGTCACACAGCTGCATTATGGATCATTTACAGAGGATGAATTGTGTTCATATGTAGACCTGTGTGGACAAAAATGGCCGAATCCTTCTAATGTTGCAGAGAAGGAACAAACATGAGCGAGTCACATCAACAACAACCTTTACCTCACATGTTGCTAGTCCATGGTTACCCCAAGGTTCTGAGCTGTGAACAAAGGGCGTTTCAGATTGTTGTGCACAGGAGCGTCGCTCCTCTCCATCTCACATGTATAACAGCTTTGCCCTCCTCAGTGAAGCACTGCTGAGAAAGAGTTCTGGTTATAGGAGACTCCATCTTAAGGCATGTGAAAATAGCTAGGCTTTTAACAGCTGGAGCCAGGGCACCGAACATAGCAGGTAATTTTAGGATCCTAGACCAACATAGGTTCTTGAAGGTAGTATCCATGTTGGAAGATATCAGATATCCGGGTTCATCATTCAGAAGTTACTAAAAGTAATATTGTAGAGTTATGCAAGTAGAGTGGCGTATGTAGTATCCTGTAGGGACTGCCCTAATTTCCTGCTGCATAGCACATATTATTAGAACAGGTCTAGTTAATAAGTGACAATCCAGGGCCAGGGAACAGACAAGCAGGCTAATCTGACTGTAAGCTGCATTGAGTCATCACCCAGTTTCACAATATAAAGACTGTGTCTGTTTCCCAAGATAAACCGAAATCTCAGATAGTAAATTCTAAAATTACTTGAAATTTAGACGGAAAGTATTATGTACAGGAACATAGCCAAATATTCAAAGTAAAAATAATTTTAGCTGTTTCTTCATCTGTAATAAGTTTATTTTATATAAAGGCCTCAAGCATCTCTATAAAGAAAAAAATCACTCAAAGACAGACATTTAAAAAAGCATAATGCAGAGTAAAAATGTACGGTTCCGCAATAACATGTTAACATGTAACAAGACGTCGTGTTCCACGGACGATAACCATCTGAAATCACAGGACATTCCTACAGATTATTATTTTTATTACAATAATGTTAAGTAAAACTGCTAATCATTTATCAGAGTGCGTTCACTGGAAATTAAAAACATACATATATATATATATATATATATATATATATATATATATATATATATATATATATATATCTCAAACTAGCTAACATTAGAGAATCGGAACATGCAGGTCAGTTGCTTTAGTGTCCACATCGCTGATGATGAATGAAGATTCTGGTATAAAATTAAAAAGTAGATTGAAATGTTTTAACGTCACAACATGAATCATGCTAATGTTCTGCTCCATTAGTGTGTTGTCATTAATGATGCCAAACGAACAACAGTAAATGAGCGCTAACATACCAGAAACACAGCAAATTCACAAAATGTACAAATTCATACAGGAGAAAATTTAAGGATAAATCATAAATTCACAAATATATGTTAAATAATAAGCTAAATTTGTATGCATTGAACTAAAAATAAGTGTCTGATGAGGTAGCATGAAGTCGTTAGCGTGCTAATCATTATCTCATGATTGTCGATCACTTGCATGCAATTTCTCAGTTATTAAAGAAATCAGTCATGCAGAACTGCACACGCTACTAATTAGCAAAACAAGTTCCACTAACAATATCACACATTTACATTCTTTAATTTAAAAAAAGTGATATTTACAAAAAAAAAAGTACAAAAAAAAAAAAAAAAGTAGAATCACATTGGAAATAAATATGACTAAAAAAACACTACAGATAAAGTAATTAAATGAAGCTTATGTTCTGTCAGGACTACAAAGCCATAACACCTGACCACGCCCAGACTTTACACATCATAACCACTCCCACATGCTAGCTAATAAGCTAATGCTACTTAGGAATTGAGCTAGGTAACAAGAGTAAAACAAAAGCCTTTAAAATAAAATCATAATAAAGTGCAATAAATTATTCTGTTCCTAAATTAACAGAATCACATTTTCAATGTAAAATAAAAGTTAGATTTTATCTATTGAGCAGCTTTCTGTCACACGTTACATAATAAACCCATTTCTTTCATTAAAGCACTTTGTGTCAATATAAAAAAG
>NC_083475.1:22884501-22946627 GCF_030014155.1 Tachysurus vachellii
TATATATATATATATATATATATATAGGGAGTGCAGAATTATTAGGCAAATGAGTATTTTGACCACATCATCCTCTTTATGCATGTTGTCTTACTCCAAGCTGTATAGGCTCGAAAGCCTACAACCAATTAAGCATATTAGGTGATGTGCATCTCTGTAATGAGAAGGGGTGTGGTCTAATGACATCTACACCCTATATCAGGTGTGCATAATTATTAGGCAACTTCCTTTCCTTTGGCAAAATGGGTCAAAAGAAGGACTTGACAGGCTCCGAAAAGTCAAAAATAGTGAGATATCTTGCAGAGGGATGCAGCACTCTTAAAATTGCCAAGCTTCTGAAGCGTGATCATCGAACAATCAAGCGTTTCATTCAAAATAGTCAACAGGGTCGCAAGAAGCGTGTGGAAAAACCAAGGCGCAAAATAACTGCCCATGAACTGAGAAAAGTCAAGCGTGCAGCTGCCAAGATGCCACTTGCCACCAGTTTTGCCATATTTCAGAGCTGCAACATCACTGGAGTGCCCAAAAGCACAAGGTGTGCAATACTCAGAGACATGGCCAAGGTAAGAAAGGCTGAAAAACGACCACCACTGAACAAGACACACAAGCTGAAACGTCAAGACTGGGCCAAGAAATATCTGAAGACTGATTTTTCTAAGGTTTTATGGACTGATGAAATGAGAGTGAGTCTTGATGGGCCAGATGGATGGGCTCGTGGCTGGATCGGTAAAGGGCAGAGAGCTCCAGTCCGACTGAGACGCCAGCAAGGTGGAGGTGGAGTACTGGTTTGGGCTGGTATCATCAAAGATGAGCTTGTGGGGCCTTTTCGGGTTGAGGATGGGGTCAAGCTCAACTCCCAGTCCTACTGCCAGTTTCTGGAAGACACCTTCTTCAAGCAGTGGTACAGGAAGAAGTCTGCATCCTTCAAGAAAAACATGATTTTCATGCAGGACAATGCTCCATCACACGCGTCCAAGTACTCCACAGCGTGGCTGGCAAGAAAGGGTCTAAAAGAAGAAAAACTAATGACATGGCCTCCTTGTTCACCTGATCTGAACCCCATAGAGAACCTGTGGTCCATCATCAAATGTGAGATTTACAAGGAGGGAAAACAGTACACCTCTCTGAAGAGTGTCTGGGAGGCTGTGGTTGCTGCTGCACGCAATGTTGACGGTGAACAGATCAAAACACTGACAGAATCCATGGATGGCAGGCTTTTGAGTGTCCTTGCAAAGAAAGGTGGCTATATTGGTCACTGATTTTTTTTTGTTTTTGTTTGTTTTGAATGTCAGAAATGTATATTAGTGAATGTTGAGATGTAATATTGGTTTCACTGGTGAAAATAAATAATTGAAATGGGTATATATTTGTTTTTTGTTAAGTTGCCTAATAATTATGCACAGTAATAGTCACCTGCACACACAGATATCCTCCTAAAATAGCTAAAACTACAAACAAACTAAAAACTACTTCCAAAAATATTCAGCTTTGCTATTAATGAGTTTTTTGGGTTCATTGAGAACATGGTTGTTGTTCAATAATAAAATTAATCCTCAAAAATACAACTTCCCTAATAATTCTGCACTCCCTGTGTATATATATATATATATATATATATACATATATATATACACGCGCACGGTAGTTAAAAAAAGCAGTCATGAAAATAGAGAATGCAAAAGCATTTACATAGCTTTGTTTTATTAAATACTGTAAATGAGTCTTTAGTTCATGGCGCGTGCAACTGTTTCTTTGCAGCGTTCAAGGTAACGTGCACGGCGCTAGGCACGTTCTCGCAACAACGTTTGCATTTACGCTGTTCTAGATGATCTATTTTAAGCTGCATTTTAGCAACAGCACCCTGTGTGGTCACAACATACAATGGTCACAGAATCTGGTGTAACACCGGTATAAGGTCTGGTCTTCTAATAATGATAAACATGCTACAGACCAAAGTAAGAGTGAGGTTTATTCAAGTCCATGAATATAAATCAGAAACGAATGGCACGAAGCACACACATACAGGGGATATCACAGGAACCCGAGTCAATTAATCCTTAACCTGAGGAGTTAGATATTGGAGCGAATCCAAAAGCTTCGGTGAGAAGACGAAGGGAAGCTGATTGCTGTAAGACAAACGGGTCTGGAGCTGAAATACTGCAGAGAAAATCATATTAGTACATATAAGACCAGATGAGTGAGTGACTGAAGTGGTGTTTATAGTGTGTGGTGATTAATGAGGAGCAGGTTAGGGTTAGGGTGTGGTGATTAATGAGGAGCAGGTTAGGGTTAGGGTGTGGTGATTAATGAGGAGCAGGTTAGGGTTAGGGTGTGGTGATTAATGAGGAGCAGGTTAGGGTTAGGGTGTGGTGATTAATGAGGGGCAGGTTAGGGTGTGATGATGATTAGTACTCAGGTGAATGTGATTGGTGGTGAGTGAGGGAAGGACCTGAGTCACTGACAGCCTTCAAACCACATGTAAAGACCTGACTTTTAATGAAATACCTCACAAACAAACTAACACATGTTTAAAAAATAATTATTAAAACTGTGCCCTTATTGCTGTATTTCCTCCTAATACATTTTAGACGGATGTTATCATTAGTCTTTGACCCAGAATCAATGTTTTCATAGACATCATATATCATATCATAGAGACTTCAAAAGCTCTTCTGGAAGTCGTTCTGGATTAAAAAAAAGGACTTCTGCAGAATGTAAATGTAAAACTGTGGAAATATGAACACCACGACTCAGTCCTGCCTCAATATTGTCTACTTTCCAGCACAATCTTGCCTCAATATTGACTATAAAAAGGTCTAGAAAAAGAAAATAAATAAGAATGTAATAAAGTAAAAAATTACTTGATTGAAAAATAGTAAGTAAGTAAGTTTATTTCTAAAGCACATTTAAATTCAGCTCTACTATAGCTGTGTGTCATCAGCATAACAGTGGAAGTTAATACCATGTTTACGAATAAATGCACCAAGGGGTAGCAGATATAGGGAGAAAAGCAGTGGGCCTGAAACAGAACCTTGTGGAATGGTATCAAAAGCTGCACTAAATTCAAGCAACACCATCAAAGAGTCATAACCCTTATGCAGCTGTAAATACTAATAAAAATTAACTGAATTAATGTAGAACTAACAGTTATATCAAAATTACCACATACAATGAACACACTGTACTGAACAATCACAGTCACCACACTGATATATCTAGGGGTTTTCTCACAGATTTATCATCAAATCTCAGATAGTGAACTAAAACTGGGTAAAGAGTCAAGAGCTACAGAATACATCATCCTGATTAATTACCAGGGTGAAACACTTCAAATGTGCGTGTGTGTCTCTGTGTGTGTGTGTGTGTGTCTCTGTATGTGTCTGTGTGTGGGTGTCTGTGTGTGTACATTTACATTTACAGCATTTGGCAGACACCCTTATCCAGAGCGACGTACATAAGTGCTTAAATCGCCTTTAGTGTCGTGTCTGCACATTTCCTTTGGCGCCAGCACTCAAGTATAGGAGGCTGCGTTATCTACTTGGTAAGGAAAAAAAAAGGATATGGAGTTATTTAAACCAGTTCTATAATTATTATTGCTTATTCTGACTATACTGTTTTGTAATATAGTGTAAAAGACAGCTGTGCCTGAATCCAATGTTTGTCATGGAGCTAAATGCAATGAATTCTTTTGAGTTCGCTAGCATTCATGCTAACAGGCTAGGCTTTTGATGCCTTTTGTATTTAAGCTAGTCTGCTGAGTTACTATGAGTTCGCTAGCATTTATGCTAATGGCGCTAATGGATAAATCAATGCAAAGGTGTTGATTGTGTAAAGCAAAGGAGAGCCTGCTGTGTTCATATGCTAATAGGGTGATTAGCCACATTTAGGCTAACGGAATACTGGGTAATGCCTGTGAAACCAAAAAGAAAAGTTATTTTGTTGTGGTTATAAAAAGAAATGTTAAATGGTTAGTTTGTTAAATAATGATGTTAAAGTATGGATTTAATGATTTAATTGTGGTCACTGGAGGTTAAAAAGGTAAATTTTTAGTGCATTCTTTCCACTGTTACCGGTGCAGAGGGGGGATAAACAAGCATGCTGACACCTTAATGCCTCTACTTAAAGTTATACAAGTTGATTAATGTTTACATGCAATTCATGCAGTTTTATTCTTCATACTGTTAATGTTACTAAGGTTTCATAACACCTGAATTAGAAATGTGTTCTTTGAAGGATGTAATTTTTGTTGTAAATGTACTTTTGATATTATAGAGAAATTCATATAGTTTTGATACCTAAAAAGAAACATAAGAGCTGTTGTACAACGAGAGACAGAGATTTTATATTATTGCATTATACTATAGGTATGCTGAAATATGACCTAATTGTATTTTGTAGCAGTCCATTTATTCACTTAATGGTAATTGAGAGAAATGATTTGGCCTTATTTATAGGTCAGGTTTTGGTAGAGAGTTGGAAACATCGTGCAGAGATCCCTTCCACGGAGTGGTACAGATCCACACGTTCCAGACGTTTCCCCAGAGATTCATAGATTCCCAATCCAGGTGGCTGGGTGGCGAGCCAACTGTATTTGTGATTCTGACTTAAGACGGATCTCTAGGATCATCTTCTTCATCTCCTTGGTGGTAGGACGAACACTAACACGAACTAAAAAAGGGCCCCAACGGTAGAAACTGAACTCTTGTCAACGAAAGCAAGTAGAACCAAGAACGAACTGAGCTCAAAGAAATTGAAAATGAGGGTTTTGCTTACGTGTGCACTTTATTATTTTAGTTTGTTATTTTCCGTAAATGTGTTTCTTTTATATGTATGTACCATCCCTGTCAATTTAATACAGGTTATGCAAACTGTCATTCTGGTGTGGTATTCCTTTTATTGGCATTCAATTCTTAGGCTCTTAACAATTTAGAGTTTTCTGATTCTGGTCCAAATTCAAGACTACGTTAGACTACTAAACCAATGTACATTATTACTACTACACCGTAATAAGGGTTACATAATTGGCGAGCCAGCCAGGAGCCAGAGACATTGGATATCAATATTGAAGGAATATGCAAAATGGATTTCATACAGAAGTCAGGTGTTAAAATTCCAAATGCAGTGATCGTTAGTGGGGTAACCCAGGTAGCAGATCAGGATGAGCAAGTTGTTGACTTCCTTAAGACGTACGGTTCCATCAAAAAAGCCCTTCTCGTCGATGATTCTAAATCCGAATTTTAACAAAACCTGATCATTGAGTTTTCGAGCAGTCTAGCTTTATTGAACTTAGAGCCACTTTTGCCATACACATACACAGTGCAAGGTGATCCATGTGCTAAATACGTTGTAAAAGCATTAAGCACTGTGTACACTACACAGATTGCCAGTAATGTTACAAAAACATATCTAGCTGAATTAAAGGGCTTAGCCAAGCTAAGTGGCAAAGACTATGGTGAGGTGTTGAAAGAGATGATGTCTCAGATAGGTGAAGATATTGAAGCTATGAAACCCATTGATATAGAAGTCTCCCCTTTGCATGTTGAGACCCCAGTTGTGACACTTCAATCTCCTACCCCCAAAGATCAACAGCCCTTCGTCTCACTCTTGGATGCCCCACGGGAAGGAAATTGCAGTGTCACTGATTCAGTCCGGTTAACTAATGGAGGAAAAGCTCCGTCCCTTTCAGTGAGTGACATAAACACAGCAGAAATACAGAAGGTGGTGGTTGAGCATATTGTAAGGAGGGAAGATGTTAGTCCACAATTGCAATCTCCAGTGAGGCTTCGTTCCTTTTCCGGAAAGATTCCCAGAACCAGTAATGAAGCTGAATATGACACTTGGCGCTCACACATCGAACTGCTTTTAAATGATCCCAGCATGTCCCATCTTCAGATCTCAAGAAGAATTCTTGAATGTCTACTTTACCCTGCAGCCAATGTGGTCAAAGGGCTATGGCCTGGATCACCCCCAACTGCTTACCTGCAGCTCTTGGATTCAGCCTTTGGTACTGTTGAGGATGGGGAAGAGCTTTTTGCCCAATTTATGAACACCCTTCAAGATCCGGGTGAGAAACACTCCACTTATCTTCATCGATTGCAATTAGCATTGAACCTAGCTATGAGAAGGGGTGGGGCTCACCTGCCGAGGTAGATAAAAACATCTACTCAAACAGTTCTGTAGGGGATGCTGGGACAATTCTTTGCTTTCAGCCCTGCAACTTGAGCAGAAGAAAAGCAATCCTCCTTCGTTTGCTGACCTCTTGCTGTTACTAAGAACAGAAGACAGACAGTTAGCAAAAGCTTGTCGCATGAAAAGACACATTGGCACCACGGCCAGCTTCAGCTCCAAAGTTCGTGGGCCTGTGCAGAGTCAAAAGGGAAGTCAGAGGTCAGTCTGTGTTATTGAGAATCTTGGGAGGCAAGTGGCAAGTTTACAAAGCCAATTAACCCATTTTATGGCACAGAAACAGACAAAGGGGGCTGATAACGGGAGCAACAGGGAGAAATCCATGCAAAGTACAAAAGCTAGTCAGTGCTAACACAGACATGCTAAAACAGACCAACAAAAAGCAGACTAACCGAACCGACGACTAGCAGTTCCTGTTGTGGGACAAACGGGCTGAAGAGAGTCAACAATGTCCCTCAAACTGCTAAAGCATTGCTAAAGTCAACATAAAAGGTGAAGAAGTCAACTGCTTACTTGATACGGGTTCCCAAGTAACAACAGTTCCCCGGTCATTTTATGAACAGCACTTTTCAGAGCAGGAGATTAAGCCACTACATGATCTCTTGGAGGTGGAAGGAGCAAATGGACAGTCCGTACCCTACTTAGGTTACATAGAAATGACTGTAACTTTTCCAAAAGAGTTTATTGGAGCGTGAATGGATGTACATGCACTCGCTTTGGTTGTTCTTGACATGAGAACTACATCACAGTCTCTTGTGCTTATAGGCACCAATACCCTCGATGTATTGTATGACATGTACTCCTAAGCCGGATTGACACGCCATCAACCAATCCCATATGGTTATAGAGCAGTTCTTAAATGTCTTGAGCTTAGACAAAAACAGACCAACAACAGTCACCACAGTGTAGTGACATTGCAAGGCAGAACCTCTAAAGTCATTCCAGCTGGTGAAACTGTAGTAGTTGAGGGAGTTGCTGTAGCTTATTGTTTGCAGAGTGAGAAGTCTGTAGTCATTGAGCAGCCATCCTTATCCTCTTTGCCGGGTGGTTTGCTGGTAACAGCTAGTTTAGTCGACATTCCCCAGCAGCGGCCCTATAAGCTACCAGTGGTCATCAGTAATGAGTCTGACCATGATATAGTCATTCCCGCTAAATGTGCAATTGCCGAGATAAGTGCTTACCAGAGCATCTTTTTACAGGAGCACAGTGTAGTAAAACAATCAGCACCCCTCCCAAAGCCAACAGAGACGCAGTCAAACAAAAAGCATGACATAAACTTCAATTTCGGTGAGTCCCCAATTCCATCTGAATGGAAAGAACCCATCATTCAGCAGCTCAACAACATGCCCGACATGTTTGCACAACATGACTTTTGGCAGAACAGATAAAGTAGCACACAACATAAAACTCTTAGATGAAACTCCTTTTAAACAGCATGCTAGACCAATAGACCCACAAGACATCGAAGCTGTTCGCAAACACATTCAAGAGCTTCTTGATGCAGGAGTCATTAGAGAGTCAGAGTCACCGTTTTCGTCACCAATAGTGGTGGTCAGGAAAAAGAATGGCCAGGTCTGGTTGTGCATAGACTACAGGCGTCTAACTCTCCCGACCATAAAAGATGCATACTCTCTTCCAAAGCTGGAAGATACATTTTCAGTGCTCAGCGGTTCCCAGTGGTTCTCCGTCCTTAATTTAAAGTCTGGTTATTACCAGATTGAAGTTGAGGAAGCAGACAAACCAAAGACTGCATTTGTGTGTCCTCTTGGGTTCTGGGAATGTAACAGAATGCCTCAAGGAGTGACGAATGCGCCGAGTATGTTTCAAAGATTAATGGAAAAGTGCATGGGGGACATGCATTTAAAGGACGTGCTAGTCTTTATTGACGACCTGATTGTGTTTTCAAAGATTCTGGAAGAGCATGAAGCAAGGCCGATGAAGATGGTTACACGCCTTAGAGAGTTCGGGTTGAAATTATCGCCTGAAAAGTGTGTCTTCTTCCAAACATCAGTCCGTTATCTTGGGCATGTGGTTTCCAAGAATGGAGTCGAGACTGATCCAGAGAAGACCGCTGCTCTTAAGACTTGGCCAGTCCCAAACAACCTGCGAGAGCTGAGATCTTTTCTTGGGTTTGCTGGGTACTACAGGAGGTTTGTTAAGGGCTACTCTAACATCGTAAAGCCCCTCCACAATCTAACCTCTGGGTATCCACCTCCTCACACGAAATTAAAGTCAGATGAGAAAGCAGGTCAGTACCGCAGCCCAAAGGAGGTCTTTGGGAATCGCTGGACACCTGCTTGCCAGCAAGCATTTGACCTGGTTATTGAGAGCCTTACCTCCGCCCCTGTGTTAGGTTTTGCTGATCCCCAGAAGCCCTATGTACTCCACACTGATGCAAGCACCACTGGGCTCGGTGCTGTTTTGTATCAGGAACAGGAGGGCCAGTGCCGTGTCATAGGCTATGCAAGCAGAGGGTTGTCAAGGAGTGAGAGTCGCTATCCAGCACACAAGTTGGAATTTTTGGCACTCAAGTGGTCAGTGACAGAAAAGTTCAGTGATTATCTCTGCGGCAACCACTTCACTGTTGTTACTGATAGCAATCCATTGACATATATACTGACCTCAGCGAAACTCGACGTGACAAGCTATAGTTGGCTGGCAGCACTGTTCACGTTCTCATTCAAACTTCTCTATTGTCCAGGAAAGCAAAATGGCGATGCAGATGGACTTTGCCAACACCTAACCAAAAGGCCCGCACAGTGGCAAAGTGTCTGCAAGAACAAAATGAGGTATGACAGGCATGTGATGGCTTCAGACTTGGAAGCTGGAGACCGTGGTCATATTTATTGGTCATGTTCGTATTCGAGGGAAACATAAGATTTCAGACAAGTGGGGGTCAACTGTCCATGTGGTGGTGAGGAGAGCAGGTACTCTGCCCGTCTACACAGTCAAACCTGAAAATGAGGATGGTACTTTAAGAACACTGCATAGGGACTTACTACTTCCATGTGCTTACTTCCCTACAGAGGTCAACAAGGGGACTGACCAGCAGCCCATAAGACGCAGGCCAGCAACCCGTGCAAATCCTACTGTGGATGAAAATCAATTCTCAGATGATGAAGATGAAATCATTCCTGTTTACTGTTTTAGAGAACCCCCAAATGCTCAGGTTCCCACAGTCCATGACAGTCTAGTGCAGCCTGATCCAACTATCTCTACTGTGCAGGATACACAGCATACTGAACCTTCAAGCAATTGTCCTGATGAAAGTCCTGTAAATGCTCAAAATGTTAACTGCACTTCTGAAATTAACCAACCACCTGATATGTCCCATGGTGCCTCAGACAGTCCTCTCACACTTAGTGAGCCTAACTGCCAACACTATGACACTGAGGACATACTTACCGAAAGAGCCATGCTTGATAAACAAGTTGATGAAATGGTTATGACTGAAAGTAACTTGCCTGATAATGAAAACCCTGTGGAGGAACAAAACCTACCTGATGATCTCCAAAATGAGCAGCTTCCAGTGTTCCCTGACATGTTAAAGAGTGAAGAGGAGATGAGTCACACTGAAAGTAAAGAACCAGAAGAGGAAAGAAAGGATGCAAGTCAGGAGATCAGAGAGAAACCGTCAGCCGTCAAAGAGACTTGACTATACTGAACGCTATACTGTGACCCTTTTGTCACGATTGTTACGTCATTCTTTCATGGGTTAACCTCAGCTGTGGCTGATATTTTGAGTGAGAGTGAAAACTCATATCCTCCTGTCCTGCACTCTGAGATAAAAACAGTTCAACCATTGCCATGTACAGGGACGTACATGGCAAAAGCATTTGTAAATTTGAGTGTAAAATTACATTGTTTTGGTCTTGGTTGAGCTTGTGTGTAAAAGAAGTTCAAGCATTTTAAATTTGTGTTAACTGTATGCATTTTGTATCAAAGCAACAAGAAATATGTTAATTGTATAGCCTACAAAGACGGAAGTTGTGCTAACCGTGTTAAGGAACCTTGTTAAAGGTGTTACTTGTTAAGGTGTTTAGGAAACTTGTTAAATGTATTGAAAAAACTGTCATAGCGATTGTAAAAAACTGAAATAAACCCCTCTTTATGTTATCCCTGCATATGGGACTTTTTATCTGTGAAGACGCCCCTTTCCTGACATTCTGTTTTTTTCTTTCTGTGCGTATGTGATTTTTGTGTCTTTATATGTGTGTTTTTTCTATCTGACTTTGATGTCTCGCTCGAGTTGCACACCAATTTCTTTCCTGTTGTAACTGCTGTGTAAAATTTTCTGCATACCCTGCGCTGCTCACACTCTTCTTTCCTCATCATGGCTAATATTCTTTACATTTCTGTTTCTGTTTCTGGACACGGTCTAAAATAAGAAATAATGACAGATGAGCTCAGTTTTTATTAATTCGTTATTAACATGTCTTAGTTCATCTGAATCTTGATATAAATTGTAAGCCTTTTGCATTGTGGATAATCTTGTAAATAGATGTCTTCCAGTAAAATGGTGGCCCAGGGCCTAGCTGAGGCAGCACACACACACACACACACACACACACACACACACACAGGAATGACACAAGGAACGGTGTAGTTTATTGGGCTGAATCCAGTCAACATTACAGTCCAGAGCAGGAAGTACATCCTGACAGTTGAGGAAACCAGTCAAAAAATGTGACACTCTAAACTGTACTAGGAAACATGAAACAAAGAAAACTTAAAGGACCAGTGAACTCATACTGATTGTTATAAAAAAAAAGGGGAAAATTTAATATCCCACGTATCATATAACATAAATATTTCCTATGTAAATGAATGTGTGTGTGTGTTTTTTTGTGTGTGTGTGTGTGTGTGTTTTTGTGTGTGTTTCAGACATGGGACGATGGCCTGGCAGTCCTGGCAAGAGCGTGGGCAAGAAATTGCCTCTTTGAACACAATCCACAAAGAAATCATCCTGTCTTCCCCTCGGTGGGGGAAAACATCTGGGCAGGAACTCCAGGAACCAGGGTTCAGGTCAAATCGATGATTAAGAGCTGGGTTAATGAAGTTCAGCACTATAATTACTACACCTTGGCCTGCACCAACGTCTGTGGCCATTACACACAAGTAATTTCTTCTTCAGCATTTTAGTACTTTAAATAAATTTAATTCATTTCTTAAGTAAAACTTTATCACATGTCCTTACTGAAATGCTCTTATGACAACAGCAAAATGTTTCTTGAACATTGATCAACTGCTCACATTGTCATGGGCAGATTGAACACTAGAGGGTGCTCTGTTCGGGTTTGTTTTTATGTTATGTCCTGTGCCATGTGCTCTTGTTTTCATTTTTGTGTTTGCCTCACCGTCATTGACCCTGTTCCTGCCTCCACATACAAGTTCCTTATGTTTCCCTAAGTACCTCCTCATATATACACCTTATATATCGTCGCTGTCAGGCGGAATCCTCGTATCTCCAAAACCGTTATTTTTCAGGAAATTAAAAAAACGCTGTACCATATCTGCATTGCACAGGGTTTATTCCGCGTTGCAGTGGATTGTCTTGCGCTAAATTCCTGTCCTCAGACGAGCACCAGAACTAGCGGGGTTCAAGATTTCTTTTTTCTTTGAGCCCAGTGTTTTGAAGACATTTACCTCTGAAGACGTGTTGATTCGTTGCGACTCTTCTTGAGGAGAAATATGACGCGAAGCTCTCCCGCGGAGTGAGGAAGAGGTGGACAGTTGAAGTGTCCAATGGAGTTATGAGATTTGTGCTCAAGCTATTTTCAAGACTTTAGATTGGTTAATAACTTACCAACTTACCAATAAAATAACAGACCCACGTGGGGACTGACCAATAGCATCGAAATGTGAAAAAATATGAAATTGTGTTTGCTTTGTGAGTCTGAGTGTCTGTGTCTGTTTAGTTACATCTGCACTTTATCCTTGCATTTGAGTCTGAATTCTGTGGCAAAACTAATTTTGAAGGATAATTCAAATAATTAGGAAGTGTGTGAGCATGTGTGTGTTACTACAAGTGTAGATTTCCCTGTTTGACATTTAATGTTTAATTTCATTCAGCTGAAACTTCAGTGAGACGAAAGCTAATTCTCTGTAGTAGTATATCTAAGTGTAAGAACCTGTAAAGTACAGCTATGGTTAACACTGTACTGGGTTTTTAGATAATTTAAGATAAGTTAAGCTAAAATTGCTTATAAGCTTTTTATCATTTGGTAAAATGTCCGAAATTATTATTTAGATTTGCAGATTTGGATAAAAGAGAAATTTTCACCCCCCCTAAAAGCTCAAATCTGCTAACTGTTGATTGAAATCAGATGATTCACTGTGGTGACCCCTAACAGGAAATGCCTGAAAGTAAATGAAGAAGAAATAGAAGATAATCTGTTGATAAATGAAAGGATGAATATTTTTGAAACGCTTTCTTAAAAATTTAAGAATATTTGGTAGAGATTTAATTGAAATAAAACTCCTCACTGTTATGTATGTAATCATGGTGTGTTTGTTCTGTGTGATGTCTGTGATTCATTGCAGGTTTGGGCAACAACCTATAAAGTGGGCTGTGCTGTGATCTTCTGCCCTGATGGGGTCCGACAGAAGTCTTTCTCACACAGACCAGGAGCCTTGTTTGTGTGTAACTACGCAACAGCGTGAGTTTGAGAAACACACTCGGGGGTCAGGGCATTGGTCAGTGGGGTTGGGGAGTCAGTTATCAAATCATAAACTCTGATTTATTTCATTAACTAGAGAATTGTGAATATTCTTTTATAATAATTCATTAATTGTGTCAGACCACCTTCAGTCATTTCTCACCCATAACAGTTTGTCTGACCATTTTCATTCTGGTTTTAAAACTGCCCATAGCACTGAGTCTGCCCATAGCGCTGAGTCTGCCCATAGCGCTGAGTCTGCCCATAGCGCTGAGTCTGCCCATAGCGCTGAGTCTGCCCATAGCACTGAGTCTGCTCATAGCACTGAGTCTGCCCATAGCACTGAGTCTGCTCATAGCACGGAGTCTGCCCATAGCACTGAGTCTGCTCTTCTGAGTGCTAAATGATATTTTTCTGGCTACTGACTCTGGAGATTCTGTGGTTCTAGTTTTACTGGATTTATCTGCAGCATTTGATACGGTTGACCACTCTACACTTATCGCTAGATTAGAGTCATGGCTGTGGCTGTCAGGCACAGATCTAAAATGCTCTCAGTCATACCTATCAAACATAAAGTATGTAGTTAAACTGGGTGACTTTTCCTCCTTCACTGCCCCTCTGTCTCCACTGCCCCGCCTTCCCTGTTTTCCCTGTATCTGTTACCACTGGGCTCTGTTCTGAGGAAATACAGTGTCGTTTCACTTTTTCGCGGACGATACCCAAATCTATTTACCTTTTACATAAAATGACCCCTCATCCATTACATCCCTTTTATTGTGTTTAGATGAAGTTAAAGCCCAAAACCTTCTGTTTTTAAATGAAGATAAAACCGAGGTGATTGTGTTCGGCCCCACAGAAAGTAAACAGACCACCAAACTTCACCTAGGATGTCTATCCGTCTTTAGATCTCCGCAGGTACAGAATCCCCTCACATCTACCCCTCTTCTGAGGACTCTTCACTGGTTGTCTATTGAATACAGAATTCATTTTAAAATACATTTATTTGTTTTTAAGTCTATAATCATAATCAAGCTCCTATTTATTTATCTGAATTATTACATCCTTACTCTCCTTCTTCCAGAAGCCTAAGATCAGGCAAACAGAACCTCCTCACTGTTCCCTCTCAATACTTAAGCGTAGAGGGGATCGAGCAGTGATCAGGCCACAGTTTTTAGGAATGATTTGCCCATAGAGTTAAGATTAACATCCTCTCTGTCCATCTTTAAGTCCCATTTAAAAACATATCTCTTTTCCTTGGCATATCTATAGCTTTCCCTTTCATTTTAATACCTCTTATTGTTCTTTAATTGTTCTTATTATTGCTTGTTTTAGTGTTTTCGTGTGTTATTATTATATTGTTTAATTCTATTTTGCTTTCATTATCTCTTGTCTGTCTTAGTATCATTTTTTCTGTGTATTTTTACTAACACACTTTTATTGTACAGCACTTTGGTCAGTCATGTGGCTGTTTTAAAGCTGCTATATAAATAAAGTGAACTTGAACTTGAACTTGATTAATGGTATGAAGGACAATATAAAAATTGAGATTCTGTACAATTCCTGTCTTTTTTAGGAATCAGTGAGATCAGTGAACTGTTATCTATTTGATAAAGATCACACTTCAGAAACTTCCAAATACAGTTGGCTTTAAATCAGAATATAAATATAAAAACCTTAAATAAGAAGATACATTTATTAAGCAAATCTACATAAAACATCTACATGCTTCTAACACCCTGATCCGAACACCTTGAGCCCTGATCCTCTGATCAACAACTCAGAGCCTTAACCACTTCAGCCAGCACTGCCCCAAACTTACTAAACTTATTAGCATACAGTTAATTATTTCGAACCTTGTCACCTTTTTCACCTCTTGTGAGTTTGCAGGTATGTATACTTATATATGTTCACGAGTAATAAAAGAACCTAACTGGTTAATGCCTCCGAGTGGATATATACATAAGACATGGTGTCAGAAGTACACGGATAAGAAATGAAAACTGGCCAAGTTTAATCCGCCTGGAAACTTCAGCTCTGATCGTCCGGAAGAATGGCCAGCATAGCGACAGAGATTCTCACGTTACAGGACCGCTACAAAGCTAAGTAAAGAGGATACAGAGGTACAGATAAGTACTCTAATATATGTTTTGGGCATTGAAGAAGAGAACATTTTCAAATCGTTTACATTTGCGGAGGGAGAAAGTGCTGAGGATTACGAGACTGTTCTGGGAAAGTTTGATGAATATTTCATGCCGAAAAGAAATGTTATACACGAACGGGCTGGCTTCCATCAAAGAGTACAAAAGCCTGGGGAAAACACAGAGTGCTACATCAGTACGCTTTACAAGCTCAGTGAGTACTGCGAATTCGGTGCAACCCGAAACGAACACATAAGAGACAGATTCGTAGTAGGAATCAAGGATAGAGAACTTTCCAGAAGAATGCAGCTTATGACAGCACTTACACTGGAAACAGCAGTGCAGATGACACAGCAGGCTGAGGATGTTGCAAAAAGCAGATCAGCCAGCAGGAGGGCCAGTCAAGGAGCAGCGTGCAAGAAGTGACCTCCAAACAGTCAACAAAGGCAGAAAATAGGCCCTGGACAAGAGAGAAATACAAAATAGGTAGTGAGAACAGAAAAGAAGATACAGAGTGTAGCCGGTGTGGTAAAACAAGACACACAGATATCGGAAAATGTCCAGCAACAAGCTCAGAATGCAGAAAGTGCAAAAGGAAAGGACACTGGGCAAGAATGTGCAAATCAAAAACTGTGAGACAAGTGACCACAAAGGATGAGAGCAACAAGAGCGTTTACCTGGGCGCAGTGAGTAACAAAAATAAAGTGAAGAAGCTAAATGGACTGTGTTGCTTAAGATCGGTGATACGCCAGTTAGTTTTAAGATAGACACTGGGGCTGATGTTAATGTAATAAATACAGAGACATTTAGAAAGCTTCAGCGAAGCACCCAGCTCCAGCACTCAAACATAGTGCTAGATACTGAAGTGCACAGGACAGTTGACTGCTAAAGCTGAACACAAAGGCAGAAAGTATGATATTACTGTGTATGTGATCACAGGGGAAACTGTCAGTAATCTTCTACGTAGAGAAACTGCTACTGAAATGGGACTGGTTAAAAGAATAGAGCAAATAAGCACAGTTTTTGAAGGAGGCAGCACTATGAAAACAGAGCCAGTGAAAATTCACATGAAAGAAGGTGCAGAGCCATATGCAATACACACTGCAAGCAGGGTGCCATTACCCCATATGCCTAAAGTTCAAGCAGAACTGAAGAGAATGGAGGAACAAGGCGTAGTGGAGAGAGTCACGCAGCCTACAGATTGGTGTGCACCCATGGTTCCAGTTATGAAACCCAATGGAGCAGTAAGGATTTGTGTGGGACTGAACAAACTGAATGACAACATAAGAGATGAGAGAGAACATGAGGGAGATACATGCTTCCCACTACAGAAGAAATCCTAGCTAAATTAGCCGGAGCAAGCGTCTTCACGTCCATGGACACAGCATCTGGATTCTGGCAGATTCCATTAAGTCATGAAAGCAGCCTGTTGACAACATTCATCACCCCGATGGGATGCTACTGTTTCAAGAGACTCCCGTTCGGAATTAGCATAGCTCCAGAAATCTTCCAAAGAAAAATGTGCGAGCTTCTTGGAGACCTAAATGGAGTGGCTGTGTATATGGACGATGTTATCGTGTGCAGGAAGGATGAAGCAGAGCATGACAAACACCTAAAGGAATTGTTAAAAACAATGGAAAGTTTGGATCTCAAACTGAATAAGGAGAAATGTGTGTTCAGGAAGGCAGAGTTCAGTTTTCTGGGGCACATAGTGAATGCAAAGGGCAGACCCTGGAAAAGGTACATGCAATAAGAGACTTGCAAGAGCCTAAAAATGTAAATGAACTGAGGAGAGCGTTAGGCCTTATAAACTATATGGGCAAATACATTCCAAACCTGGCAACGGAAGGGGGTCCGTTGTATGAACTAACCCCAGGTATAACATACCTGATAATGAGCAACCTTGTCTGATTCCCCGATTTACATTAAAAGGAGCGCTTAACCCTCCGTTGATCTTGAGTACAATTTTAACATCTTGGTACATCACCTTTATCATTGCTATATGACTGGGGTCGAGACCAAAAGCCTCCAGAGTTTTCCAGAGGTCTTGGTGCTCAACCCTGTCAAAAGATTTTTCTTGATCCAGGGAAATTAGACCAAGGTCAAATGGCATTGAGCTGGAGATGTTCAAAATGTCCCGAATCAGAGAAACGTTATCAACGATTGATCTATTGGGCACACAGTATGTTTGGTCAATGTGTATTACAGGGTCCATGACATCTCTGAGACGGTTAGCCAGCGTACAGTAAGTACAGCTCTCCGGCTGCTCAGGGGTAGACACATTTCCTCACAGCTTTCAGTGAGTACCACCAGCAGATCCTCCCCCAGTTCATGCCAGAAGAACTTGTAGAATTACGCTGGTAGTCCGTCTATTCCAGGTGCTTTTCCACCCACCACTGTGTTCAAGGATGCCTGCAGTTCTTCCAGAACCAGCGGGCCTTCCAGTGCAGCCTTATCCTTTGGGGAAGCCTTTGGGAACCCTCTGTGAAAGCTTTCTAACAGCTCTTCATTTTCACTGTATTCACTCTCGTACAGATCTCTGTAGAAATGTGTGGCGTACCGTCTAATGTCATTACTGTGTGTTATGTGTTGCCCGTCCGTTGTGCGTAATGTGTGCATAAATCTGCTCTGTCCATTCTTTTTCTCCAGTCCGAAAAAGAACCGTGAGGGGGCATCAATTTCATTGATTCCTTTAAAATGTGAACGGACGAGAGCTCCTTGTGCTTTTGTGCCCAATAGATCCGCCATTAAAGCTTTTTTGCTTTGAGGTTCTTAAAATGTCCTCTGTTTCCTGTGGACTTAGTTAAAGCCTGGAGTTCCACAATATCTATCTCCAGCTCTCTTAATGACTTGGTGATGTCCTTTGTGACATTGGCAGTGTACTCCTGACAGAGCTGCTGGATTAAAACCTTTGGAATGTTTTATGTCATAATTTTTTATTTTTTATTTTTTTTGGTGGGGCGGCAGGGATCTAGTAGGGATACACTGTTTACAAGGGGGGCCTGGTCATATTTTCGTTATCACATGATGACTGGCATTTTGTCACATTAAACATATCTCTCCAAATAGGCTTAATAATTTTATTAGCACTAAATAAATTAAAGTGTGTTGCACTGTCTATGCTATAGGTCACTTTTAAAATCATGTCATTTTTGATATCCTAGACATGGATGCATTAATCATTGCATCTGTCTTTCAAAGATGTTAACTAAAAGGCAACAAAGCATTCTCTCATTCGCCATGAGAGGAAAGACCCCTAAAAAGGCCAGGTTACAGGATGCTGGCCCAGAGAAGGTGGTGAAAATGGTAGGCCCATTAGAGGAGGAGACAGTGCAGGTGGAAGAGCCTGTAGGAAGCACCAGCTCCTATTACTGGTGCTCTGTCTGCTGCCAAGAGAGCTCCTGTGCGGGATGTGACAAGGCACATCAAAAGTAAGGGGCATCAGGCCAAACAGCAGGCACTGGTGTCAACCAGCACAGTCAACAACTTTTACTTGCCAGTGAATGCAGAAATGAGTGTGCATGAGGTACATAGCACATTAAATCTAAAAGGTTGATTACATTGTTCATGAATACCATTTTTCCTGATTAATACAACCACTGTCAGGACTCAGACCGGACTTTGGTCATGTGTTTTTTGTTGACGTTCCGTGTTCACGTGTCTGCCCCGCCCTTGTCTCTTCCTCCCCGCTTCTGCACACCTGTTCCTCATGTGTCTGATTGTCTTTTCTATCTAGTTGAGCCGCGTTGCCTTGAGCAGCGTGGAATCCTATGTTGTCTTCTGTTGTCATCTTGTGTCCGATCTGGTTTTGTCTGTGCCCCTGTTTCATCTTTTTACTTCATTAAAACCTTTTTATTTTTACGCTATCCTGCATTTGGGTCCGTTTTTACCCCCGCATCTACTGACAACCAATTCTATGTTTATGGCATATATGAGACATTAATCCATGACATGGACAGAATACTGCGCTGCAATGTGTTTTTATTGTTACTAGAATTCATCATTTTAATACACATGCAGACACGGGTTAAATCAGAGTTAAAACTTGTATTCAGCATAGCTATATGTTTTTTCATTTGTTTCTGTTGCAGACAAGTGGAGCTGAAGTGAAGGCTGCCGTAACAATGGTTCAACACAATGTTTCATTTGCTGTGGCTGACCATTTCAGCCTCTTGTACAGGGAATGCTTCAGACTCTCCCACAGCTCAAAATCTCAAGAGTGCCAGCACAAAAACTATGTGCATCATTAATCAAGCAGTTGCACCACATTATAGAAACGAGCTGGTAATGTCCCTTTACACTGGTCACGGATAGCTCAAATGACACAGGTAAATAGCCTGTTTTCTTTTCCTCATGTTCATGTCACACACACTGAAATAATACATGCATGCGGAGTTAGTTATGTTCGATAATGTTACAGGACTAGAGAAGATGAAAGCCTTACCTGTAAGGGTATTTGATACCAAAGTTGTGCACAGATTTCTTGATATGTGCACCACAATTGGAAGAAGCTGTGGCACAGGTGATGTCATATACACTGCTCAAAAAAATAAAGGGAAGACTTAAACAACACAATGTAACTTCAAGTCAATCACACTTCTGTGAAATCAATCTGCCCACTTAGGAAGCAACACTGACAATCAATTTCACATGCTGTTGTGCAAATGGAACAGACAACAGGTGGAAATTATAGGCAATTAGCAAGACACCCCAATAAAGGAGTGGTTCTGCAGGTGGTGACCACAGACCACTTCTCAGTTCCTATGCTTTCTGGCTGAAGTTTTGGTCACTTTTCAATGCTGGTGGTGCTTTCACTCTAGTGGGAGCATGAGACGGAGTCTACGACCCACACAAGTGTAGTGCAGCTCAGCCAAGATAGCACATCAATGCGAGCTGTGGCAAGAAGGTTAGCTGTCTGCCAGCGTAGTTTCCAGAGCATTGGGGGCGCTACCAGGAGACAGGCCAGTACATCAGGAGATGTGGAGAAGGCCGTAGGAGGGCAACAACCCAGCAGCAGGACCGCTACCTCCACCTTTGTGCAAGGTGGAACAGGAGGAGCACTGCCAGAGCCCTGCAAAATTACCTCCAGCAGGCCACAAATGTGCAAGTGTCTGCTCAAACGGTCAGAAACAGACTCCATGAGGGTGGTATAAGGGCCCGACGTCCACAGGTGGGGGTTGTGCTTACTGTACAGCCCAACACCGGGCAGGACGTTTGGCATTTGCCAGAGAACACCAACATTCACAGTGAGCACATCTGGGCGTCTCCAGACTCTGTTCCGTCTGTCACATGTGCTCAGTGTGAACCTGCTTTCATCTGTAAAGAGCACAGAATGCCAGTGGAGAATTTGCCAATTGGCGTTATGAGTATTCGTTAGCTGCTGCACAGCAAACAGATTGAAAATAATTCTATTAATAATAATTCCACTACTGACTAAAACAGATGAGAGGGAAACAGGTAAAAAACAGATTGATACACAATAGAAAGAAGGAGTTTGTGCTCATATTCACTCATTCCCAGGTGAGTCTCCTCATAAAGGTGCAGTCTAAAATGACTGAGATTAAACATATCCCAGTTTGGGTCAATTCTGAACTCCAGCACTGGGTACAATGTGGACTGATCCAGTGTGAGTTGTTTTAACTCAGCAACGTTGTGTTATTATGTTAACCCTACATGTTATAGTGATTTATTTTTATTAAAAACATGTTTCTCTTCAGAAATACATTCTGTAACTATATATTGTGTGAGGTTTACACAATATATAGTTTACACAACATACATTTATTTTTGAAGAACTATATTTATATTTATTATATATTTGAAGAACAAAAATAGTTTTTCTACAGAATGTTAATGTTAATGTTTCTACAGACTTAATTTTAAACCACAAAAATAATGACACTGTATTTATGTATTTTATTTCTTCTAAATGTATGATGTATTGAGTGCCTTTATACAATATAATTTTAAGTGATGTAAGTGCCTTTATACAATATAATTTTAGTTATGTATCCAGTAATATAGCTATAAGTATACATGTGTAAATAGTGTAAGTTATATTACAATAATAAACAAATAATAAATCACACAAACAGTAAAATGAACAGGGTTCAGCTCGAGTTCATGTGGGTTTTCACCTGCTGTTCCAACTAACCTTTCAGGTTTTTATGGATTGATGTCCAGGGAATTTTATCCAGGGATCAGAGGTCATTATAAACTCAGTGTAGAATTGTGTTTAGTCTGATTTACTGTACACGATGAACACACACTTCTCACGTCTCTGTCTGTTTAATGTGTTAGAACTAAATGAGTGATGTCTTAATAAACATGTTCTCTATTCTCCATCATGGTAATGCAGGAACACTGGAGTCTTCACTGGAGTCTTCATCACACACAGATATTCATTAGACCCTGAATATGAAAGAAAAACGTGAATTAATCAGCACAAAGTGGACTGTGGTACTTCATGATCAACAGCATGTAATCTCTGCTCCAACAGAAACATTATCATTAGGGATGAGCGAGTATAGCATTATCTGTATCTGTATACCATATGAATTATCTGTATCTGTATCTGTACTCGGAGTGGGTGGGGCCTAACCCGGAAGTAGGCATGGTGTGTCTTTGAAATGGGCGGGGCTTTAACCGGTATGTTATTTTAAGCATGCAATTGATATGGGTTGATAAGAAATTGTTATATTTATTGCTGATTAGAAAAATATTTACAGGACAGCATCAGGATTGAGCTTCAGATCAATGGTTTTGATCATGATAGCAAACGAACTATATTACAGAACTTGGCATACTCTATATTAAGAAGTTTTGCAACAATGAAAACAAAACAATGCAGTGCAATTATGAAGTAAAATGTAATGAACAACATAACTTTCTTTTTTAACTTTTAATTTTTTTATGATCAGTGTGATTTTTTTTTTTGGTTCTTTTTTATTTTTTTATTTCCACACCAGGTGTGTGTATGTGAGTGTGTGTGTGTGTGTGTAGCTTAATAATTAATTTGTAATATTTATAACACTAGCTTACTACCTTTATGTTTTTATGAAATACAGCAAAAACGTGTCAGACACTCAGTGTCTGGTTACTGGTTAGAGACAGCTGAAGGTTTAAAAAAGAAAAAATCTCCGACAGGCAGAGACGCAATGCGAGTCGCATTCTACCAAGCAAGCACCACGTCTGAACGAACCCACGTTTACCAGAACTCTACTGGTTAGTAAGTACGTATTATTAACGTTACAACCCGAAGTAAAAAGCTGAAGAAACCCTAAACGTTAACGGAAAAGACCCGCGAACCCGAGTGACTGAGGGAGAGACAGAGAGCAGTTCTGTGTGTGACTGTGAGTGAGCAGAGCGAGACACAGCAACACAATACATACCACCAAGGTGGTGGAACGAACTTCCCCTAGAGGTCCGGACAGCTGAGTCACTGGCTATTTTCAAGCGGCGGTTGAAGACCTACTTATTCAGGAAACACTTCAACTAGCACTTCTTTCATTATCTTTTGCAACTGTAATTGTAACTTTGAACAAATGTTTTAAACTCATGGTATCTTAAGTATGTAACTTAGTGAGCCAGCATTAATGTATTCAATGTTAGAGATTTAAGCACTTATGTACGTCGCTCTGGATAAGGGCGTCTGCCAAATGCTGTAAATGTAAATGTAAATACATCTGTATGTGTGTGGGGGAGGGGCGCTGTGACTAGCCTATCACTGTAGGGGAGGGGCGCTGTGACTAGCCTATCACTGTAGGGGAGGGGCGCTGTGACTAGCCTATCACTGTAGGGGAGGGGCGCTGTGACTAGCCTATCACTGTAGGGGAGGGGCGCTGTGACTAGCCTATCACTGTAGGGGAGGGGCGCTGTGACTAGCCTATCACTGTAGGGGAGGAGCGCTTTGACTAGCCTATCACAGAACGCTGACACAATCAGCTGCCCAATTATGATTTTCATTCAATCCGAGCACAGATATTGACTCGTATTACTCGTATAATAATCGTACTCGGCAGAAGTGCTTTATCCATACCGGATACTCGTTTCAGCCGAGTATCCGGCTCATCTCTAATTATCATCTCCTGTTTATAATGAATCATTCAACATTTCTTCATTCTTACTAACATGTGTTCTAACATTTAACTAGAACAAATGAGAACTTCCACAAGTTCTAACAGGATAATGAGCAGATCTTTACCCATCACATCACTGCTCTTATCCAATCACAGGAGCTTTTTTAAATAACAAACACTACTGTGTCATTTAGATTTTGTTCTACATTTATATTTAAGTGCAGACTTTAAGAACAAACTCATGTGAATTTTACAGGAATGACAGAAGACACAATGTTCATTAACAATCACTCTCATCAACTCATTGGTGACTTTTTGTAGACTGTCTGAATCCCCGTTTTCTGCCTTCACATGAATTTTACATCTTTTTGGCCCTGCTGGAAGAATTTTTGACCCTGCTGGAAGAATTTAATGTGTCATAACTTTGGTTTTCTTCCACATATTTGAAATTTAACAGGATTGTTCCAAATTATGAACTTTGCCAGCAAAATTAATTTTGTCTATTTTTGTTGAACTATGTGTTCAGAACAGTATATACTACGCGTTCGTTATCCTCTTGGGTCATTTTGACTCGGCCACATTTAGTGGGGCAATGGGTCACACTTTTGCCCTTTTCAGCGCAATGAACATACATACAGACACAAAAATGCACACGTAAAATGTCCACTAACACACGCACCCAAAACACACACTCACACCCCACACACACACAAACACACACACAAATTAGGCATTGCGTTTCATTAGGCCTCCAGAAAAGAAAAAAAAGCCAAACATTTGTAAACATTTCACACACACACAAACACACACACGATATGCCTTCGCCTAGCAGAGGGCAAAATATGATCTACCGAAATGATGCTACACACACACACACACACACACAGTCAAATACTGTTCAAAGCATTGGGCATTGCAATTCAGTTGGCCTCCAGACAAAAAAAAAGCTTCACATTTGTAAACATTTCACACACACACACACACGTTGTGTTTTCATATGCAAATCATATTTGTTTCCTCTCTCTTATTTATGAATTTAGTTGCATCAGTCAGCTTTGGCCTGGAGATATGCTGAGTAATGTTTGACATTTATCAGTCAGCGGTTATCCAAAATAATATTTCATAATTTCTGCTTATTTTACTCAAAACATGGCAAAATGTCATAAGGGTTATCATTCATAAATTAAGTATAATAAAACAAAACATAAGGAGGTAAACAAAGTTTTATTCACATGAAATTATGGCATGTTTTTGAGTGTGTGTGTGTGTGTGTGTAGCCTGTTGTTGGTTGATCAGATGACATCAGGTGGGCAAAATACATATTACAAGTGTAAAATAGATATTACACACAGAATGGTGCTAATTGTAGAATTTTTGATTTATAAGCATTCAAGTCAATTTGGCCTGAAAAAAAACGTTTTATTATTTGCTGATATTAAAAATGGTCAAAATGGTTCAAAATCTCCTGCCCTTGAGAAATACCAGCCTGTAATCGTGCATCAACTTTTGTGCCTCTATAGTGAAAATAATTCAAAATTTTTTTTATTTTTTTTTACTAAAAAATGAGGCATTTTTGTATATAAATAAGGTTTATTATACCAAATATATATATATATATATATATATATATATATATATATATATATATATATATATATATATATATATATATTTTTTTTTTTTAACAAATTTTTTTTTTTTTTTTTTTTTTTTTTGCAAAATATATGTTAATATAGTTAGACTAAAAAGGTAAAAAAAAAAAGTCAAAACAGACAAGGTCAAGTTGACTCAGCGCTCCTAATTTTAATAGGAGGACAACACAAAGGTTAAACAGAATATAGTGACATTTTCTAACCTGATAATCTGAAAGTTATTGAAGAGAAATGTGATGTGTATCAATGTGTAATGATAATGAGGTTAAACTTTTATTAACAGGTCATTACTCACCACAGTGTCTGTAGTTTGTAATGTTTATCATCCTTAAGATCAGAGAGCAGCTTCTTTACTGAGGCTCCTAGTTTATTCTCAGACAGATTCAGTTCTCTCAGGTGTGAGGGGTTTGATCTCAGAGCTGAAGTCAGAGCAGCACAGCCTTCATCTGAGACACCACACTTCCACAACCTGTATAGAGACACAATAACACACTCTTCACTGGTTGTACACAGGGACGTTTCTAGTGTTTAATCACTTTGATCACAGGCCCACAAGAATTTTTATAGAAACCTCAAAACACACATTTATTTATTTATTTATTTGGCAAAAACTCCAACCAAGCCTTTATTTATTTATTTGTTTGTTTGTTTGTCAAAATAAGGTGGTGGGGCACAACAAGGAGACGGGGCACAGTGATGGGCGTAGCTTATGATGGGTGGGGCTTATGACTGAAGGGTACAGGATATTTTCACTTCAGCTAACATTACAATCAGTCTTCATGTTTTAAATCATGATGTAAATATTAATGTTTGATGAAGACGAAGCCTATTTTCAGACATATCTACTGTAATCTACATCATCAGACACTGATTTATCAGGAACATTTTACTGGGGCTCGAGTGTCGACCCTGACTGTAGACAGTGTGTATTATTGTGGACTGAGTAACACACACTTTACAGACCAGGACAACACATAAGACTAGAACTTGGACTTTTTTCTGGACTTTCATACACAACACTGATACATCAGCCAGATTTTATTTTACACATAACATATTTCATATATTGCAGTATTTAACACATCTGAACTTTATTAAAACACTCACATTGTTCTGCCACTGATCCATATTCACATTTATTTTTACACTCCATTAAACTGATTCTTACATTTCTATTTGTTACATCTATTCTATTTTTATTCTAGTTTCTTTTTTTATTATTCTATTTTATTTTATGTTTAAATCATAGACAGATTAAAAACATTTCACTACGTGTCGTACTGTGTATGGTTGTGTATGTGAGAAATAAAATATTAATGTAAATGTTTTCTGTAACTTTTCTCTGTTTCACATCTCAACAAAATCTGTTTTAATCCGAGTTCACATGAACAGATCTTTCTTGAGAAGATCAGACTGTCAGTAATCAGACCTAAAACAGGGTCAGACTCTAATTAGTTTTTGGAGAAGTTGTTAGTTCATTGGTGTATTTTTTAAACCCAGACTGTGAAAGTGTAAATGGTTTATTCAGTATTGACAAGAACAACTGTGACTGTGTTTTATTTATACACAATGTGTTTATCTATTATTACGACCTGGATGAAGATTAGACCATGATTTATTATTAATGTTTTAATATATGATCTTACCTCAGTGTCTCCAGTCCATTCTCCAGTACAGCAGAGAGATTCTTCACTCCTGAGTCTCCTAGATTATTTAATGACAGATCCAGGTCTCTCAGGTGTGAGAGGTTTGATCTCAGAGCTGAAGTCAGAGCAGCACAGCCTTCATCTGAGATACCACAACCACGCAACCTGTATAGAGACACAATGACACACTCTTCATCAACAGATTTTTAAAACCCTTTATTACAATAACTAAAATATTGTCAGATATATTAAATAAATAATTTCGACAGAAACCACAAATAAAGATTTCTAGTGAGAATGTTTCCTCACATCAAATAGACTAGAACACAATAAATGTTCATCTATTACACTGCAGAAAGGCATGAAACAGTTTAACTCTGTAAACAATATGGACATCCATGGATTTACATTTATATCAGTTTACTTTTGTAACAGAGATGTTTTTAAATTGTTTTAATATTTCCAACATCAAACTTACCTCTGATTTAATTAAAACATCATTGTCATCATTTTCATCATCAGCTAATAAACAGGTTTGTGAACTTCAGAATATATAATCAGTACAAATCTGTTCTTAACTTCTTTAAAAGTCGTTCTATTACTAAAGTATACACACACCAGACACGACACAACCTTGTCTAACACCTCTATAAACTTTATAAGGAACCACATAAGTCACCATTAACTTTCAGTAGACTTTCAACATCACTGTACAAAACCTTTATCATGGAAACAAAATCAGGACTAAAACTAAATGAACACATTCATAAATAGTTGTGTTCGACTCGGTCAAAAGTCTTTTCTAGGTCTACTGACACTAGACCAAAATCTGGTTAAGATCCCAGATAACAGAAATATTATAAAAATTCATCTTCCTGGGACACAATCTGTCTGATCACGATGGATGACTTGTTCTAAGACTTCACTCAGTCTGTTGGCCAAAACCTTGGAGAGTAATTTATAATCTCTGAATAACAAACTCAGCAGTGTCCAGTTTTTAATATCATTTAGGTCAGGTGTAGGTTCCCCTTCAGAGAGGGCTTTTAGTACTGGGGGAATATTGTTACTCTCTTGTGGTCCTCACTAAAGCTGGATCATGTTGATAGACTTGTGTTTCTAACAAAAACCTTGAACAAAAGTTCCTCTGGACTGGCAGACTGGGGTGGTGGTCCCTCTGTTTAAGAAGGGGGACCGGAGGGTGTGTTCCAACTATAGGGGATCACACACCTCAGCCTCCCCGGAAAAGTCTATGCCAGGGTACTGGAGAGGAGAATCCGGCCGATAGTCGAACCTCGGATTCAGGAGGAACAATGTGGGTTTCGACCCGGTCGTGGAACACTGGACCATCTCTATACATTCGCCAGGTTGCTGGAGGGTTCATGGGAGTTTGCCGAACCAGTCCACATGTGCTTTGTGGATCTGGAGAAGGCATTCGACCGTGTCCCTCGTGGTGATCTGTGGGGGGTGCTCTGGGAGTATGGGGTCCGGGGCCCTCTGCTAAGGGCTGTCCGGTCCCTATATGACCGGAGCAGGAGTTTGGTTCGCATTTCTGGCAGTAAGTCAGACTTGTTCCCAGTGCATGTTGGACTCCGGCAGGGCTGCCCTTTGTCATCGGTTCTGTTCTATTTATATGGACAGGATTTCTAGGCGCAGCCGGAGGGAGTCCGGTTTGGGGACCACGGGATTTCGTCTCTGCTTTTTGCAGATGATGTTGTCCTGTTGGCTTCTTCAAATCAGGACCTTCAGAGTGCACTGGGACGGTTTGCAGCCGAGTGTGAAGCGGCGGGGATGAGAATCAGCACCTCCAAGTCCGAGGCCATGGTTCTCAGCCGGAAAAGGGTGGCTTGCCCCCTTCAGGTTGGTGGAAAGCCCCTGCCTCAAGTGGAGGAGTTTAAGTATCTTGGGGTCTTGTTCACGAGTGAGGGAAGGATGGAGTGGGAGATCGACAGGCGGATCGGTGTATCTTCTGCAGTGATGCGGTCGATATACCGGTCTGTTGTGGTAAAGAAAGAGTTGAGCCGCAAGGCGAAGCTCTCTATTTACCAGTCGATCTACGTTCCTACCCTCACCTATGGTCATGAGCTTTGGGTCATGACCGAAAGGACAAGATCCCAGATACAGGCGGCCGAAATGAGTTTCCTCCGCAGGGTGGCTGGGCGCTCCCTTAGAGATAGGGTGAGGAGCTCGGTCACTCTGGAGGAGCTCAGAGTAGAGCCGCTGCTCCTCCACATCGAGAGGGGTCAGCTGAGGTGGCTCAGGCATCTGTTCCGTATGCCTCCTGGACGCCTCCCTGGGGAGGTGTTCCGGGCATGTCCAACCGGGAGGAGGCCCCAGGGAAGACCTAGGACACGCTGGAGGTACTATGTCTCTCGGCTGGCCTGGGAACGCCTCGGTATTCCCCCAGAGGAGCTGGAGGAAGTGTCTGGGGAGAGGGAAGTCTGGGTGTCCCTGCTCAGACTTCTGCCCCCGCGACCCGGCCCCGGATAAGCGGTAGAAGATGGATGGATGGATGGATGGATGGACTTCCACTGTGACACTGATGCACTGTATGCTGATAAACCTTTTGGTGCTGTTTTTCCCAGATACAGTAAAGCAACCCCGAGTGACCATCCACCTGATCTCTGAGTGACATTATTACATCCAACACACACACACAGTCACATATATTCTGATAGTGTGAGCTGACCAGAGACTCTTGTGTAATTTTAGTCTCCAAGTTCTATTTATTTCCATCATTTCCATGTCAGTGCTGCTTTTAAACCCTGCAGCTCATGCAGTACATTTAGTTTGTATCCCAGCTCCAGTTTGTGTGATTAGTTCCAATGTTTTAGTAAATTTCACAGTAATTTCAGACACAATGCAGTCACATCAGAGTCTGTGAGAAATCCTCAGTGTGCAGTGAAAAGAAACAATCTTCATCCTCAGGACATTGATGATGAACCTAAAACTTCTGCTTCAGTCTCATTATTAGAGAATGTTACTGAGGAGCAGGTCATGTGACACTCTGAGAGATGATCTTACCTCAGTTTCTCCAGTTTACAGTGAGGATTCTCCAGTACAGCAGAGAGAATCTTCACTCCTGAGTCTCCTAGATTATTACAGGACAGATCCAGTTCTCTCAGGTGTGAGGGGTTTGATCTCAGAGCTGAAGTCAGAGCAGCATAGTCTTCATCTGAGACAACACACTCACGCAGCCTGTAGAGAGACACAATGACACACTCTTCATCAACAGATTTTTATTATATAAAGTATAATTAACACTGAACCAAACATTCCTGTCAGATTGTGAACAGTGGGTGGGCCTGGGTAAAACAGGGTGGGCACAGGTTTGAGAAGAAGCTCAACATCAGCTGTCACTCAAAAGAACTTACATGAGTGTAAAAAGAGGACAATGAGCTCACACACACACACACGCGCGCGCGCACACGAGCAGCTTCACCAATCAATATGATTCTATATGAGTCTATCAGTTCAAACACAGGATATTTTTATTTAAACATTTCTGGCTATGATGTTAAATCATGAAGGAAAATCTAACTAATGATATTAGATAATTTATTGTTTTAAAATAACTGATAAATCACACAAATTGTTTTAGTTGAGATTTCAGATAAACTCTTTATTAAACTAGTCTGTTACACGACTAAACACCACACAGAAATGTTACTGAGCAACGTCACTCAATGAAGCTTCTTAAAGCAGCAGCTCCTAGTGAGTGACAACTGGGGTTTATTAATAATTCTAACATTATAACAGAGTTTATGGAGGTGGGCCAGGACTCCACATGGGTGGGACCAGGACCCTGGAGCTGCACCAGTGATATTAGTTTATTATATTATTTACAATTATTTATATTAAGTTTATTTGAGCTGCAAAAGTTTTGCTGGCGTTAAAAATAATGACTCTTATAAATGGTCTCTTATTTACTCATTTATTTATTTATTTATTTCCTAAGTGATTCTGTAGAAAACTCATTATCACTTAATGACTAATCTATTTGTTCTGAATGTTGTAGTGTTACAGAACATTTCAGGTGAAAAACAACACTGTATATAACTTCTGCTTTTAGTGAGTTATTGTGAGTCTCAGAGAGATGATCTTACCTCAGTGTCTCCACTTTACAGTGAGGATTCTCCAGTACAGCAGAGAGATTCTTCACTCCTGAGTCTCCTAGATTATTCCCATACAGTTCCAGTGTTTTCACAGTCAGATGAAGTTCTCTCAGTTTGGAGGTTTCTGATCTGAGCGCTGAGACCAGAGATGACCAACCTTTTACTCCAAGTGAATCACAGCTGATACTAAAGGAAATAAAATAAAACATAATGAACTCACACAAATGATCAAACACGTCCTCAAAGCTTTCACTGAACCTTCTCATTTTTATAAATACTGAAAGTACAAACACCAGTTAGACAATATGGTTAAAGTGACACTGCAGTCGACATCTACATGTTGAGGACATTAAAATGGGTAAAGTTAGTGTTTAACTACAGCTAACTAACTACTATCTACAGTAGGGTTGCCCCTGTCCTGTATAATATGGGATTGTCTTGTATTGAAAAAGACAAAGATCTCACATTATGGCCAGAAATTCCTGAAGTGATTCCTGAAACCATCGATACTGGACTAATTTTTATAGGAACAAATTCACTTTAAAACAACACTTTTAACATATTATTACTAGTAAATCTGTAAACTTGGTATATACACTGAACAAAATTATAAACCCAACACTTTTGTTTTTGCCCCATTGTTCATAAGCAGATCTAAGACTTTTTCTACGTACACAAAAGGCCAATTTCTCTGAAATATTGTTTACAAATCTGTCTAAATGTGTGTTAGTGAGAACTTCTCATCTGCAGATAAAATCCATCCACCTCACAGGTGTCATATCACTATCCTGATTAGACAGCATGATTATTACACAGGTGTGTCTTAGGCTGGCCATCCATGACCATCACTATTGACATATTTTGATGGCATTTTGAATGCACAGAGATACCGTGACGAGATCCTGAGGCCCATTGTTGTGACATTCATCCATGACCATCATCTCATGTTGCAGCATGATGATGCACAGCCCCATGTTGTTAGGATCTGTACACAGTTCCTGGAAGCTGAAAACATCCCAGTTCTTACATGACCAGCATACTTACTGGACACGTCACCCATTGAGCATGTTTGGGATGCTCTGGATCGGTGTATATACGACAGCGTGTTCCAGTTCCTGCCAATGTCCAGTAACTTCACACAGACAATGAAGAGGAGTGGACCAACATTCCACAGGTCACAATCAACAACCTGATCAACTCTATGTGAAGATGTGTTGCACTGCGTGAGGCAAATAGTGGTTACACCAGATACTGACTCATTTTCAGACACAACCCCCCCCCCCCCCCCCCGAACACCAGTACAGTAAAACTGCACATTTTAGAGTTACCGTTTATTATGTTGACAAGCCTAAAGCACACCTGTGTAATAATCATGCTGTCTAATCAGCATCTTGATGTCACACCCGTGAGGTGGATAGATTATCTCACAAAAGGAGAAGTGCTCACTAACACAGATTTAGACAGATTTGTGAACAATAATTGAGAGAAATTGGCCTTTTGTTTTCATAGAAAAAGTCTTAAATCTTTGTGTTCAGCTCATGAAAAATGGGGCAAAAACAAAAGTGTTGTGTTTATAATTTTGTGCAGTGTATTTTATATGTCCATAAAACTTGACTCTGCTCTTCCACACTCCTGTCTCACTAATTGCTTAAATGAAATAAACCCTTGGTTTTCCTCCACCTTTCTCAAAGTTCTCAAAGGTTCCCCTTATAGGTTCAAAATCTACCCTGTCCAAGTCCAACAGTCTCTTCTTTATATTGATGCTTCCTCCTGCCTCTAGAGTCCAATTCTCTCTATCTAATTATTATTATTATTATTATTATTATTATTATTATTATTATTATTATTATTATTATTATTATATCTAACGAGTATAAAACTTTACAAAGTCAGCTTTCTATGAAAGACCATTTCCACCTCACAAATAAAACTTAATAATGAAGAAAAACTTTTTGGTGATTAGAATTTTTCATGACTGCAGTAAACATGGTTCTTTATGTCTGGTACACAGGTGTGTTTAATATACATCAAACATCCACCGTAAAACCAGCATTAACTTCATCATTATTTTAAGATATTAAGATAAATCATAACTACAAAACTCCCTCAAATATAATCACCTGTTTCTACATGTTTAATAACTGCACTTCAGTATCATTCATTTATTAATGCAGATTTTATTCCCTAATTTATCTATTTACATTAACTCCACTCTGTATCACCTTCAGGTCAGAACATCCCAAAGTCCATATTAGAGTGTGTTCAGTTTCTCTCTAACACTGTAACAGTAGAACAGTTATATTCACATTTACTTACATTGCTTTACTGGATGCTGTAATCACAGGCATCATCTTCAGAACAACATCTTCTGTTATCATATCTGTACTGAAATATTTACTCTGGTCAAACTCATCCAGCTCCTGTGCTGATGTCAGTAACACAAACACCAGAGCAGACACCTGTGAAGAAGAAAGTTCACTTTGTTTTCCAGATTTCAGGAAGTGTTGGATTTCCTCCACTAGAGAATCATCACCCAGTTCATTCAGACAGTGGAACAGATTGATGGATTTCTCTGGAGGAAGATTTGTAGTGATCATCCTCTTAATGTACTGAACTGTTTCCTCTGTGCTCTGAGGGTTACTTCCTGTCTGTGTTACTAAAACATGTAAGAGTTTCTGATTGGACTCCAGTGAGAGACCCAGAAGAAAGCGAAGGAAAAGATCCAGATGTCCAGTCTGACTTTCTACAGTCTGATCTACAGCAATCTTGTGTACATCTGAGATTGTATTGTCTTTCATCCTCCTGTTAGAATCCTGATTCCTTATAAGAACATTTCTCTTCTCCTTCATGAAGGTCAGGCGCACATACAGAGCTGCGAGATGCTCCTGAATGCTCAGATGAACAAAGCAGTACACTTTACTGTGGTGAAGCCCAAACTCCTCTCTGAAGATCTGAGTACACACACCTGAGTACACTGCTGCTTCTCTCACATCAATACCACACTCTCTCAGGTCTTCATCATAGAAGATCAGGTTCCCTTTCATCAGCTGCTGAAAAGCCAGTTGTCCCAGTTTAAGAAGCATTTCTTCATCACTCTCCTGCTTCTTTGAGTATTTTTCTCTTATGATGTTTGTCTGAATGATGAGGAAGTGTGTGTACATTTGAGTCAGAGTCTTGGGGATCTCTCCACTCTCTGCTTCACCCAACATTCTCTCTAGAACAGTGGCTGAGATCCAGCAGAAGACTGGGATGTGACACATGATGTAGAGGCTCCTTAATGACTTCAGGTGTGTGATGATGTTATTGGCCAGGCTCTGATCACTGATCCTCTTCCTGAAGTACTCCTCCTTCTGTGGGTCATTGAACCCTCGTACCTCTGTGACTCGATCCACACACTCAGAGGGGATTTGATCAGCTGCTGCAGGTCTGGAGGTGATCCAGATGAGAGCAGAGGGAAGCAGATTCCCTTTGATCAGGTTTATCAGCAGCACAGGCACTAATGCTGATTCAGTTACATCACACACTCTCACTGCGTTCTGGAAATCTAGAGGAACACGACACTCGTCCAATCCGTCAAAAATGAACAGAACCTTTTCCAAACTGGACATTTCTGTTTCTTTTGTTTCCTTAAAAAACACATGAAGGAGCTCCATCAGACTCAGTTTCTGGTCCATCATCAAGTTCAGCTCTCTGAAAGGAAGTGGAAATATGAGGTGGACGTCCTGATTTACTTTCCCTTCAGCCCAGTCCAGAATGAACTTCTGCACAGAGACTGTTTTTCCGATGCCAGCGACTCCCTTTGTCAGCACAGTTCTGATGGGTTTGTCTTGTTCAGATAAAGGCTTAAAGATGTCATTGCATTTGATTGGTGTTTCCTCTGTTGTTCTTCTCCTGGATGCTGCCTCGATCTGTCTCACCTCATGTTCATTATTGACTTCTCCACTGTCTCCCTCTGTGATGTAGAGCTCTGTGTAGATCTCATTCAGGAGTGTTTGGGTTCCCAGGTTTATTATCACTCCATTCAAACACTGAAACTTCTTCATCAGATTTAATTTGAACTTTTTCTGGAATTCATTTCCACCAGCAGATTCTGGGTCGTACCTGTGATATGGAGAAGCAGGAAGACACGGGGTTCATTTATTAGACTTAATCATCTGTTTTCAGTAATCTAATGACTCTGTAGTATACAGACTATTATTTAGACACTTAAGCCATATTTGAATGCCATCGTATGAATTTCACTGCATTACAAAACAACATGTCATTTGAAGAAAGACACCACAAGCAAACATTCTAATCAAAACATTTCCCAAAAAACAGACTGAGTGATATTTAAACACATAATAATGGCTTTATTAAAGTCAGAGTTCTAGTGTTGTAGTATTTAGTTTGCCCCCTGTTTATCTCGTTAAATTACCCTTTAAGTGTAACTTTAGCATTGACATTAAAAGTCAAGAGACGTTACCTGTGTAGAAGTGAGGAGTCTACAGCTTTAACCTCCAGATGATGATCCATAGACTCATGACTCTTCATGGAGCTACAACTGTGTGTTGGTGATTCTGATCTCTTTCCCTGGAGTTTACTGTACAACATTATGGACACTTCTTTAATTATTTATTTACAATCTTTACAGTTTTTAACTCACTTGATAACTGAATGTGGATTTTTACATACAATAAACAGAATGACATTTTTATGCTCAATGGTGACTGTGGTAGCTTTTTTCACTAGTGGAGCCTTTATTTAAGTTCATTTTATATTTACTCACTAAACACACTGTAGCACAGAAACTAAGAGTCCAAACCCATTCCAGTAGCACACTGTCCCTGTGCACAAAGGACCTACAAATCAGATTCTGTACCCTTTTGCTATAGTATCTAGACCCCATTGAGAAACACGTAGAAGGTAGCGTAGGCCAGGCGAACCCCAGAGTCAAGGCTCCCCGGAATCCCAGCCCTGAATGTAGGGTTTTCTTTTTGTAACTCCTGCCATAGATGACCTATCTTAGGTCCTGTCTAGACTGATGGGGCTGGCCTTGGCTTGCTGACTGGACACCTTTCCTTATGATAGGGTGCCCGGTAAGCAACACAAGCCTTCCTCTCCTGTCTAAGAGAGCTAGACTGGGGCCAACTACAGATTATGCTACTGAGTAAACTTTTTTAAATGAAATAATTCCTTATGAAATATGATCATCTAATTGAGATCAGTTGCTTTGCTCGTTTCTGTTTGAAAACTATTAGCCAGAGAGCTCCATCACAGAGATATCAAGGTGAGAGTAGGTGAAGTAGCCTGCTGGAGTTTTACTGCAGTAAGTAATAAAGTAGGTCTGTAGTTATAAGGTAAGGCATAATGTTCCCCAGTTATTGTGTGTTATTTTAATCATTTCAGTGGAACGATCTAAAGGTCATTTATGGTAATGCTGTTAATATGGCAGGTTGTTTAATAGGAGATTGTGCTTTAAAATGATCACTTAGTCATGATTTTATTTCTTATATGTCGTCTTCCACCATGATGCTTAACTTTATTAGATACGAGTGTGACTTACATCAAACACAGTAAACAAGCCAATGTTATAGCACAGAGATGTGTGAGTGCTGTACAGTGGTGGTAGCTGTGCTACACTAAGAATTATAGATTTAGATATAGATTATTTTTTCAGGATCCAGAGTTGAAGGAAAGGAGTCTGTATACCACATTTTTGGCTTTGTTAAAAGACACCAACCAATATTTGATATTTTAAATTTGATAACTGGCTAATGAGCTGAATTTCAGAGAGCCATTCTCTTTTACCTGTGCTGAGATGTTTTCAAGTTTAGAGACCAAAGTAAAAAACCTGTCACATCCTAAAAACTCTAGGTTTTTCCAGATGTTGTCATGAATCTTTAAACCTCTGCTTCATTTTACACACAATATTGTGCTCCATTTCTATATAATTCCAGAGGCCCATTGTCTCATGAAACATCCCTGAGAAGTGCAGAAGAAGAAGACTGTTAACTCATAAATATCCATCGTTTTTAAGTTGTGTTGAGGCCACTAGGATATTTCTAACCTGAAAAAACTAATTATCTTGAAGAAGTCAGTAATTTTATATTAACTGATTGTAACTCATTAAATAATACAATTAAAATAAATTGGCTTAACGAGTTCAATTAAAAAAATCTAAATTCTGTTTGAAATATTTTTAAATACTGTTATGTATATTTGTTATATTGTGTAATGATGACATATAAAAACTCCCTGTACTTATTTACTCAACTTGTGGTCCAAATTTATCGCTCTGTTTATTCCCAGAATGCCGTGTGTCAGTTCGAACCCGGAAGCGTTTCCCACTGTGGCACGACGCACCTTAATGTAACTGGTGTAGATTGTGGTGTTTTGTAATTCAGTTTTTTGTGCTGTTGGACTATTAGTAAATCTGTAACTTATCTTTTATTTTATATTTGTATTCATTTTTATAATTTTAGGGTTTTGCTGCAATATCTCTAAATATGCAACTGATTTTAGTTTAATTTGTGTTCATTTATCTTGTTTTGTGATGTTGCACGAGTAAAATAAGTAGATCCATAAGTTAATATTGACATGTTAGACAATAGATTCCTTGAGGTTTTAGTTTTCACTGCATGAATTCAATTACATTTTAATTACATTTTTTGTATAGAGCTTTTAACAATTCACAGAATTATAGAAACAGAAAAAAATAAATAAAAATAAGAATAAATAAAAATAAATAAATACATAAATACATACATTTAAAGTTTAAAATTAATTTAAAAATATTAATTAAAATTTTAAATCCTATACATATTTATCCCTATCCCTAATGAGCAAGCCGGATGCGACGGCGGTGAGGAAAAACTCCCTGAGATGATATGAGGAAGAAACCTTGAGAGGAACCAGACTCAGAAGTGAACCTCATCCTCATTTGGGTGTCTACAGTAAATAGTGTAAATGTAAATGATGTCCTTTCTACAACAGTTTATAATAGTGCAGCCAAGAGCTCCTGAGGAACTAATGGGTCTTCGTAAACTCTGATTTCAGCACAGATCCAACACTAATAACTTCTGATTTACTCTCTAAAAACTCTGATTTACTCTCTAACATTATTTTGCTGTGTTCCATCTTCTCTGACCTGGTAACACATATATACTTCTATAACACTTCTGTTATGAATCTCACATGTTGCTTTTATTTTAATACCAGAATAATTCAAACACACCTTGTAGATTTTGAGATATACTCATTTAAAACTGAGCGTCGTTTTCAAGCACTAGGCTTAGAAACACAACTATGTTCTTATCAACCAAATCCTCTGTTGATTGTGTTTGATTCTTTCAAATTTTCTTTCCCGTGGTACTTGGTTAGAATTTTAAAACAATCTATCGAGAAGTTTATTTAGGACTTTAGAGAATTATTATGTATTAACACAGAAGACAGTTTGTTTGAATCCCAGGTCAACCAAGCTACCACTGCTGCTCCCCTGAACAAGGTCATTAACCCTCAATTGCTCAGATTTATAATTGAGGTACATGTAAGTCACTGGGAATAAAGGAGTCTCCCACATGCCATAAATGTAATGTAAATGTAAAGACAAATGCTATTTGTCTAGACTAACACTTATGTTCAAACTCTAGATGATTATGACTTAGTTTCCTTTCATTAGCTCAAGAATGCTAAGCAGTGGTCTCGCCTGCAATGACTGAACACATAGAAACCCCAAAACTACCACACTAACATATGAATTTCACTGTATTACAAAACATGTCAAACCAAGTGCTATTTATATTAAAAGATGCGGTGCACGTTGTTTGAGAAATGCTTCAGAGTCGGGCCGGCAAACAAAACAAAGTCAATGAGAATAAAGAGGCGTGTCAATATTCGGGGGAGAGAGTGTTCAGTGCGCATGTCTGACATTAGCAGAAAGCGACTGAAACATTGACATGGTGGATAAAAACATTAAGCTAAAAAAGGCTTATGATAAGGCAAGAAGCAGCAGGACCAGTGTTAACCCTCTGGAGTCGATAAACGCGGATACACGTTTTGTGGCATAATCTTCTGGTAAGGCCTAAAAGAACTTAAATTACACTTTCAGTTTCGATCGTTCAGAAAAGAGCAATACATCAATCGAATCTGTAAAGGGTCTACTTTTATTTGTATACACACACATAATAACAACAAAACACTGTGCTTTTGTAGAATAAAGAGAATAAACAGAGTGCGTTCTCTGCCATCTCGGTCTCGGTCACCACCCTTAACAGACACATAAATAAAACAACCCGAATCTCAGCAAATACTTGCCTCAAATACAAGATAAATATATGCATAGAAAGCTTGAAATGTCTACTTTTAAATAAACAAATTCAAGTCAAAAACAAATGATCTATTTTTATGTAATCCATAAGAAAGTAAGGAGTGGTCCGGTTTCTCCTGTTTAACCTAATTACATTTACATTTATAGCATTTGGCAGACGCCCTTATCCACATAAGTACATAAGTGCTTAAATCTCTAACATTGAATGCATTAATGCTGGATCACTAAGTTACATAATTAAGATACCATGAGTTTAAAACATTTGTTCAAAGTTACAATGAAAAAGTGTGAAAGTTTTTTTTTTTTTTTTTTAAATGCAAAAGATAAGGAAAGAAGTGCTAGTTGAAGTGTTTCCTGAATAAGTAGGTCTTCAACCGCCGCTTGAAAATAGCCAGTGACTCAGCTGTCCGGACCTCTAGGGGAAGTTCATTCCACCACCTTGGTGCCAGTACAGAGTCTTGTAGTAAACTTACCTCTTACCCTGAGAGATGGTGGAACCAGTCGAGCAGTGCTGGTAGATCTGAGGGTGTGAGGTGCAGTGTGAGGAGTGATGAGGGCTTTGAGGTAAGAGGGAGCTGGTCCATTTTTGGCTTTGTAGGCCAGCATCAGTGTTTTGAATCTGATGCGTGCAGCTACCGGAAGCCAGTGGAGGGATCGCAGCAGTGTGGTGGTGTGGAGAACTTTGGCAGGTTGAAAACAAGCCGTGCAGCTGCATTTTGGATCATTTGCAGAGGACGGATTGTGTTCATAGGTAGACCTGCCAGCAGTGTGTTACAGTAATCCAGTCTAGAAATGACAAGAGACTGAACAAGTACCTGAGCAGCCTGTGTGGACAAAAATGGCCGAATCCTTCTAATGTTGTAGAGAAGAAACCGACATGAGCGAGTCACATTAGCAACATGAGAGGAAAAGGACAGTTGATTGTCCATGGTTACCCCAAGGTTGCGAGCTGTGGCTGAAGGGGAGATCAGATCGTTGTGCAAGGATATAGCAAGGTCATGACCTGGGGATGAGTCACCTGGGATGAACAGCAGTTCAGTTTTGCTAGGATTGAGCTTTAACTGATGAGCAGTCATCCATGATGAAATGTCTGCCAGACATGCTGAGATCCGGTCAGAAGCTGTGGCATCTGAGGGTGGGAAAGAGAAGATAAGTTGTGTATCATCAGCATAGCAGTGGTAAGAGAACCCATGTGAGGAAATAACTCCACCAAGAGAGTGAGTATACAGGGAGAAAAGAAGAGGACCAAGTACTGAGCCCTGTGGGACACCAGTGGAGAGTCTGCATGGGGCAGATATCACTCCCTTCCATGTTACCTGATATGAGCATCCTTCCAGGTAGGGAGCAAACCTTTCCCAAGCTGATCCACAAATCCCAAGACTCCTGAGGGTGGATAAGAGAGTCTTGTGGTTGACCGTATCAAACGCTGCTGAAAGGTCAAGGAGGATAAGGACGGATGACAGTTTGGCTGATCTAGCAGCATGTAGTTTCTCAGAGACATCCAAAAGGGCTGTCTCTGTGGGATGAGCTGCTTTAAAGCCAGACTGGTTGGGGTCTTGGAGGTTGTTCTGTGAGAGATAGACAGACAGTTGATTATAGACAATGCGTTCAAGAATTTTTGACAGAAACGAGAGAAGTGATACCGGTCTGTAGATACTGATGTCTGATGGATCCAGAGCAGGTTTCTTTAGGATGGGAATAACCCTTGCTCTCTTGAAAGTAGTTGGTACCTGACCAGATGTTATGGATCTATTGACGATAGTGGAAATGAAGGGCAGAAGGTCTTGCGAGATGGTCTGGAGCATAGTGGAAGGGAGTGGATCCAATGGGCAGGTGGTAGGATTGCAAGACTGCATGAGCTGTAAAATCTCTTCTGCTGCTAAAGTTGAGAAATGCGACAACAAAGGTGTAGGGGAATCCATACTCTGAGATATAAGTGCAGTCGGGGCTGAAGTGAAGGTCTGGCAGATTTCCTTAATCCTCAATCTAATGTGTTCCCGCCTCCGTCTGAATGCACTGTTCATATGCAAATGAACTGAGGTGATTCAGGTAATCACGTACACACCCCCGAGAAATGGCATAAAACGTCAATCTTCATCATAGAATTAATGAATATTTTATATCTAAATTTGGATGTTTCCAAATAGGCTATTGTCAGACTAAAATCAGCTTTTCAATATAAAGTAAAATTGGTAACATGAAATATATCCTTACCAGCCAGTTATATTTTTGAATGTTGTACAAAGCGCATATTTAACTATAAATAATGATATATAATGATGATATATATATAGCCTACATAATGATATAATAAATATCTATAATGCTATAGTAGTGTTAATTTCGTCAGACGAGACGAGACGAAATATGTTCGTCAACAACCTTTTTTTCCATGACTAAGACAAGACGATGACCAGACTGCACCACTGTCCAAAAACGCTGACTAAGACTAAATGAACATGCATTATTGTTGACGAAAAAAGACGAGACGAAAATGTTTTGTATAAAATAAAAACTAAGATAAAATCTCTCTTCATTTTCGTCTACAATTGTCTCTGCTTTTTCATCAGCTGTTACGCCTTTAAAATATTCAGCACGAGTTCGCGGCTTCGCTGTTGCTCAAGTTACAGGTCCGTGAATCGGATCCCACTTATTATATTGTTACCTACCAAATAAATCAATAATTTGACTCAAAATGATAATTTAAAAAGTAGTTTATTGATTTAAAAACGATTGTATTGTTTCCGCTAAAGAAAATAGTGCGCTCTGTCTCTACGGTTAGAATCCTGTGTGTCCATGGCAACGCTCTGTTTTTCATGGCAACGGTGTGTTATAGTTCGCAGCGGTCTGTTATCAAGAAATAAAATAGTGTGTGTGTAGAAAGAATTCGTCCACACACCGCTCAGATAAATAAATAAATAAATAAATAAATAAAAAATCCTGAGCATTCTATTATTAATCCTAGTCAGGCTTAATAAAGCAGTATCAATAAAGTAAACAATATGATGTGCGGTCAAGTTCGAGTGTCTGCACTGTTTAAACGAGAGTTCTCAACTTCTCACTGATACTTTTGTGATTCGCGGAGTTTTGACAAGTTTTATAGCCTTGATATTGTTTCTATTGTTTCTATATTGTTGATATTGATATTGTTTATTCAAAAGTGGTGACAGAAAAAAACTCAGCACCTCCCAACCTGAAACCTCTTCCCACGCCTCTGTCACAATCACATCATAATCAAAATTAATAATTAGGCTTAAAAACAAATGTATATGTAAGGGAATCAAGTTTAACAATTACATGTAATATTGCTCCAAATATCATCAATAATGGTGTGTGCAATACCATGTATAACTTGCATTAAGTCTGTAATTTATATATATATATATATATATATATATATATATATATATATATATATATATATACACACACACACACTGTAATGAGTCTGTCTGTGTTTCTGTCTGCTGTCTTTCCCTGTGGCTAATTGTTTGCTCCGCCCACTCTTTGGTTTCCATGGACATTAATTGTACTCATTCATCTCCTCAGGTGTGTTGTCTTTGTCTCTGATTGTCTCTGCTTTGTCATTGGTTCCTGTCAGCTATATATACTCTGTTTGTTCACTTCCCTGGTGTTGGTCGTTATTGCATGTTGGATGTTGGTGTGCCTGTTCCTGTTAGCCCTGTTTGTTGCCTTGTTTCTGTCTGTCTGTCTGTCTGTCTGTCTGCCTGTCTGTTCAGCTGCATTTGTGTGTTGGACAATTAAAACTCTAAAATCTGCACTTGGATCCTCACTCGCCTTTGTCCTGCAACGTAACACACACACACCTACAGTTTTGATCTTAGACTTTTCATTAAGTTATTTATTTCCACTATAACACTTGTGTTCCTGATATTATTGCATTTAATGAGGCCTCGTTGTATTTATTCTTACAATAGATTCCAGATGTGGTCAAGCTACAATTTTTTGACTAAATCTAGACTAAAATTAAAAGACTTTAAGTCGACTAAAACTTGACTAAGATACCTTGAGTTTTCTTTTGACTAAAACTAGACTAAAATGACGAGACTTTTAGTCGACTAAAACTAAGACTAACAAAAAAGATATGTGAATGAATAAATATGACTAAAACTAACAAGGACATTTGGCACAAGACTAAGACTAAATTAAAAATAGGTGACGAAATTAACACTATGCTATAGGATGAAATTGTTCACCAAGCTATTTCTACGCTTCTTGGACATTGCTGCCACCAATGCTTTTATTGTACACAAAGAGCTTTATGGAATCCACAAGGAGTTTATGGAAGAACTAATTGCAGAACTGTTCAATTCTGGGTACTATGTGACAGAGTAGGTTAGTGCCCTGATTGTGTCTTCTGTGTTATTACTAACTTCTAAAGTGATTGTGTGAGATAGTTAAATATTCTAAATAAACTACAAACAAAAAATACACATTTATTTTGTCCCCACATTCTTTCTTGTAACTCCTCTCTCAGTCACACACTTACCTGAAAGGCTCATTATGCAGCTCATTATGCGGGCCTTTGTCTTCTCAGGTGTGAATCACATTAATATTCATGATAGTTGACGCCTACTCACATATGCCCTTTACAAACAAAAAGTGTCTTAGAAAGTTTAAATCAATATATTGTTTTCTGTGAGCAAGTAAACAAGATGATTTTCACATAATTTTGAAGCAAAAACTCTAGGCTACAAGATCCAGTTCTCAAAAGTCTTGTGAACCGATGTTCTGTATGTGTTTTATGGCCTTATTCAAGTGATGTAAAATATTTCATTTTTCACTAACCACGACTAAACATTGTTTTCTCAAAAACACAATCATGTACATACAGTACATGCTGCTCACATATTATTGTAGTCCAGTTTGTGCTGATTACAGTGATATTATACTTTAGCCATTTATGTCTTTATAAGCAAGTGAAAAAAGCACAAATGTCAGGGTATGACAGAACTTCTCCAGGCCCTAAAAATATCCTCAGACGGTTAATATAGGATCAGCTTTGAAGCGCTGGAGAGAACTGAACGTCTTCCACGTGAAACGGAGCTAAACCTTTAATGCTACAACACACAGTACTACAAAAACACATTTGTATTACCATAGTATTACTCATTGAGTTCATTTATTGATAAAAATCTCCCCTCGGCCAGCCGCCCCAGCAGGTTCCCCCATAATAGTTGCCAGGGTTACTTATGTATGTGTGGGCGGAGCTATCAAAACAGGGTGGCACCCATTTGGGTTAGGGGCGTGTTTGTTTTGGTGATTTCAAATGTCAACAGTGGCTTTCAAACATTGTGCACCGCACCTTTAAAACACACCACAAACACACTTTTCCCAAACACATTTCCAAATAAAAGATTAAATAATACAAAAAAGTATTTAGACACACAATAGTGGCTCCATTACTGTGTTTCAGTATTTATTTTGCCCCTGTTTATGTAGTTAAACTTCCCTTTAAATGTGACTTTAGCAGTGACATTAACAGTGAGGAGACGTTACCTGTGTAGAAGTGATGAGTCTCCATCTTTAAAGTTCATAGGAACATCCATAGACCCATCACTCTTCATGGAGATACAGCTGTGTGTTGGTGATTCTGATCTCTTTCTCTGGAGTTTACTGTAAAACATTATACACAGTCCTTTAGTCATTTATATACACACTTTATTTTACTTACAGTATATTTCCCTTATTTGTGACTTTAGCAGTGACATTAACAGTGAGGAGACGTTACCTGTGTAGAAGTGATGAGTCTCCATCTTTAAAGTTCATAGGAACATCCATAGACCCATCACTCTTCATGGAGATACAGCTGTGTGTTGGTGATTCTGATCTCTTTCTCTGGAGTTTACTGTAAAACATTATACACAGTCCTTTAGTCATTTATATACACACTTTATTTTACTTACAGTATATTTCCCTTATTTGTGACTTTAGCAGTGACATTAACAGTGAGGAGACGTTACCTGTGTAGAAGTGATGAGTCTCCATTTTTAAAGTTCAGAGGAGGATTCATAGACTGATCACCCATCATGGAGATACAGCTGTGTGTTGGTGATTCTGATCTCTGGAGTTTACTGTACAACATTATACACAGTCCTTTAGTCATTTATATAAACTCTTTATTTTACTTACTGTTACCCATGAAATGATAACATTAACCTGGATATTTATTTTGTCTTTTATTCCTCTCGTGCAGAACTCACAATGTACACATTTGGTCATTGTTGCTGTAGTTTAATTTTAATTAATTTTTGCACATTTATGTGTATATATGTGTGTGTGTGTGTGTGTGTGTGTGTGTGTGTGTGTGTGTGGTCAATCTGTAAAAAGCAAACAATTCAGAATTACTATACAGCATTGTTCACATAACCAAATACATTTCTACAAACATTTTAACAGCTTTAGATTGTAAGCATTAAATTAGATAAAACATTACTTTGAATTGTAATAATATTTCACAATATTATTTATTTATTTATTTATTTAAAAAGCCTTCTTTCATTAAAAATACAATAAAAATCACTGGAACATCTTTATGTATGTAATATTGTGTCGTCTCTTCCTGCTTGTCTACTAAACTTGGAATTGAAACTGGATTATACAAACCCGAGGAAACTCGTACAATTCTGGACGATTCTGAGAAGGCGTCGCTGTTCATCGGATGCTACGTAGCAGTTTTGTTTTTGTCTCATCCTCATTCAGTGACGCTTCCCTGTTTCCATCATTTGACTGTGGTTCAATTATGTGGTAAAACGTTAACAGACAAAGCATCTATACTCTCCACGTTAATAACAGAGAAAAACCTAGACGGTTTACTATTAACTGAAACATGGCAACTCCCAAATGACTATTTTCATCTCCATATCCTCACTCCCTCTGGATATAGTTACCTGGCTAAACCTCGCTTAACATCTAGGGGTTGGAGGCCTGGATATTGTTTTTCGAAACAGCATTAATGTTAAACCTGTCACATTATTCGTCGTCATGGGCTTAGTTATCACTTATACGTAGATGACACACAACTATACATGAGCTTTAAGCACACTGATCCCTTTCCCATAGATGTTATAACTCCTTGTATCAATGAAATAAACATATTAATGACCAAGAACTAATGACCAATGACCTCAAACTAAATACAGATAAAACAGATCTGCTCTTAGTCGGCCCTCCTAAATGTACTTCATCTCTTAATATTGATAAAATTAGTATCGCTGGCTGTCATGTAAAACCCTCAACCACTATCAAAAACCTGGGCATAGTGTTTGCTTCTTCTCTGTCTTTCTCCTCTCACATCTCATCCCTCACGAAATCTGCCTTCTTTCATCTATGAAATATTGCCCGATTACGACCATGTTTAAATATAAATGATGCCGAGACCCTTGTCCATGCTTTCATTACCTCCCGTCTAGATTACTGTAATGCACTTTTTTATGGTTTACCATCAACTTAAAGAAACTCCAATATATCCAGAATTCAGCAGCAAGAGTGTTAACACACACAAAGAAATCCTCCCACATAACCCCCATCTTATACAGTTTACATTGGCTCCCAATTAGTTTCTGTATTCAATATAAAGTTCCCCTCACTACATTTAAAGCTCTCCATCACTCCTGTCCACAATATATCACAGATCTTGTTCACACATATACCCCTGCCCCTGCACTTAGGTCCTCTGACTCTAATTTATTAGAGGTTCTTCGTTATAAGCCGAAGACTTTTGTCTTCAGAACCTTCTGTATTGCGGCTCCCAGACTCTGGAATTCTCTCCCCAGAGCATTCGAGACTTGGCGTCTTTACAGGATTTCAAAACTAATCTGAAAACTTATCTTTTCACTTCCTGTTATTCAAATTCTCAAGTCCATTGACATGGTTTTGTGTTCTCTATTTTTCTCGTCTGTATTTTCTACTAGAATGTTTGTTGCTCTAATGTACATATTTGTTGATTGGGATGTTTTGATGTGTTTCCTTTTCTATGGTTGTATGTTGTGTATACGTATAGTGACGTTTACCTGCTTAATTCTATTTGATTATATATCACATCATGTATAAATATGCTATATAAAATAAACTTATTATTATTATTATTATTATTATTATTATTATTATTATTTCATTTTACATTTTGATTGGGACTTTTTTAGAAGGGCAAAGTGTGGGGGATGCTTTCATTTTACAGCAATCATAGGGAAATATGTTTATTACAATGATTAAGTTTATTAAGTTTATTACAAGCATAATAATGTTTATTATGCTTTTGTGTTACTTAATGAAAGAATGAGTAGCTCGCGAAAAAATAACAAGTAATTATCCGCCTAGGGCCGAAGCTCAAACCGCTCCATCCTCCCTATTTAAGCGCCCTTGATTTGTAGTGGACATACAGCGTTCTAGCGACCTACCTAGTGCACTACTTGTCAATACGAAACACAACCACGAGACCCGTTAGCTAGCGCTGTATTGTTTGGGTAAGAATCGCTCCATCATCGTTTACACTCAACAGACGCGTTGTTCCTTATCGTATTTTATATTCGTATGAAAATATCGATGTATAAAGGATTTAAACGTGTAGAAGTCCTCACCTTACGATGGTGTTATAGCCTCTAGTCCACTGGCCGGCCCTACGCATAGGCAGAATAGGCAAATGCTAAGGGCGCCGCCCACCACTAGGGGTGCCCGTGCGCCCAAATTATTATTTTTATTTATATATATATATATATATATATATATATATATATATATATATATATATATATATATTATTAATATATATGTATGTATGTATATTTTATTACCTGAGAAGTATTTTATTTATATATTTATTATATATATTTTATTGCTGTAAGAAAGGCAAGGAAAGCAAGGAAAGTCTCCGTAATATAGTTTTTTTATATAGTTTGTGTGTGTTTCCAAAATATTTTCAAAATAAAGAAAAACAGGACAAAGCTGTGCAGTTTGTTTCTGTGTAAGTTTATGAACAAAATGATCGGAACACAATTGTAAAGTGTTACAGCCAACTGTAAAGCCAATTGTAAAGCCAACTGAAAAGTATGAACCTGAAAAGTATGAGCATGGACTTAGTTGGGGCTCCTTTTGACTGAATTACTGCAGCAATGCGGCGTAGCATGGAGTCGATCAGTCTGTGGCACACACATACACACACACGCACACACACATGCAAACAAACGAACATACACACAAACACACACACACATACACACACACTCACACACACAAACACACACACACACACATAAACACACATGCAAACAAACAAACATACACACACACCTACAATACTAAAGATTCAAAAGTCCAGTGAAAATGGTGCTTATTTGATATTTCATGCAACAATTTTTATTACAAATTATATAACTGTCAACTTCGAGAAGAAGAAAATTTTAAACATTTACATTTCTTAGTATGTTATAACTTCGCTTTTTTAATGATAGCATGCAAGCTGCCATGGAAATCCCAAGTTTGTAAAAAAAAAAGTCTATCAGAGTGTGCGATTAGGCATGAAGAGAATTAGAAATTAGGCATGCAGAAGATCCAAGGTTGTGCCCAATACTTGTGCTTTTTGTTTAAAATTATTTAAAATTCCTTGTTTGTCATGTTTTTAACATTCATTCATTCATTCACTCATCTTCTACCACTTATCCGAACTACCTCGGGTCACGGGGAGCCTGTGCCTATCTCAGGCGTCATCGGGCATCAAGGCAGGATGTGCTAACCTCTAAGCCACCGTGACCTCCCATGTTTTTAACATGGTGCATATTAATACAACACAAGAATATATATATATATATATATATATATCTGATATATAATTATTTGCATTCCTATAGTCTACAGCCTAGAAATAACTCATAACATTTCTTTGAAATAGCAGGGGGGCACAGTGTTTTATCATCAAAGTGAACTAAAACTGAGTCAGGAGTCAAGAGTCAAGAGCTACAGAATACATCATCCTGATTAATTACCAGGGTGAAACACTTCAAATGTGCGCGTGTGTGTCTGTATGTGTCTGTGTGTGTGTGTGTGTGTGTGTGTGTGTGTGTGTGTGCCTGTGTGTACTCACAACCTTGTGATAATCACAGACACTCAACTGTCCTTTTCCTCTCATGTTGCTAATGTGACACACTCATGTCGGTTTCTTCTCTACAACATCAGAAGGATTCAGTCATTTTTCCCCACACAGGCTGCTCATGTACTTGTTCAGTCTCTTGTCCACTCAACACTGGACTACTGCAGCTCACTCTATCAGGTCTACATATGACCACAACACATCTTCTGTAAATGATCCATAATGCAGCTGTGTGACTTGTCTTCAACCTGCCAAAAATTCTCCACACCACCACACTGCTGTGTTCCTCCACTGGCTCCTGTAGCTGAACACATCAGATTTAAACACTGATGATTGTCTACAAAGACAAAAATGGACCATCTCCCTCTTACCTCAAAGCCCTCATCACTCCTCACACTGCACCTCACACCCTCAGATCTACAGCACTGCCCCACTGGTCCCACCATCTCTCAGGGTAAGAGGGAAGTTTACTACAAGACTCTTATCTGTTCTACACCGAGGTGGTGGGATGAACTTCCCCTAGAGGTCCAGACAGCTGAGTCACTGACTGTGAAATACTTCAGTTCTTCATAAAATAGTTCATGAAATAAACAATTTCTTCCTTGTTTGTTGTATGTGTATATTTAAAAAAAAAAAAACTTCAAACAGTGTTTTAGACTCATGGTACCTTAAGTCTGTAACCTAGTGAGCCAGAGTTAATGTATTCAATGAAGTGTGTGTCTGTGTGTGTCTGTGTGTGTGTTTGTGTGTGTGTGTGTTTGTGAGTCTCGCTGTGTGTGTGTCTGTGTGTGTCTCTCTGTGTGTGTGTTTGTGTGTGTTTGTGTGTCTGTGTGTGTCTCTGTGTCTGTGTTTGTGTGTCTGTGTGTGTCTGTGTGTGTCTCTGTGTGTGTATGTTTGTGTGTGTCTGTGTGAGTCTCTGTTTTTGTGTCTGTGTCAGGAATTGGGACTTTTTCCTGCTTGGACATTATGGGGACATTGTTGCAGTTTGTTTCTCTGCCACGTGTCTTTGTATTGTTGTGTCACGTGTACACACACCTGTCACGTGTACACACACCTGTCACGTGTATACACACCTCTGCACACCTGTTCCTTGTGTTTATATGATTGTAACCCTATTTATTCCGGGTGTGTTGCGTCTTTTTTTGCTGAGCCCTTCCTGTTCCTGAACAGTTCCTGTTCCTAGTGTTTCTAGCCCTTTGATATTTTTTCTCTTAATAAACCCCTCTTTAGGTTATCCCAGCATATGGGACTTTTTATCTGTGAAGACGTCCCTTTCCTGACATTCTGTTTTTTTCTTTCTGTGCGTATGTGATTTTTGTGTCTTTATATGTGTGTGTGTGTTTTCTATCTGATTTTTATGTCTCACTCGAGTTGCACACCAATTTCCTTCCTGTTGTAACTGCTGTGTAAAATTTCTACATACCCTGCGCTGCTCACACTCTTCTTTCCTCATCATGGCTAATATTCTTTATGTCTCCCTCCAGCTTGCCCTCCTTCTGTCCTCATTCCCTCTCTCAATGATGGAAAATCCACTTCCTGATATCACAGACCAGCAGTTTATAGAGAGCTGTGTGAATGAACACAACAACGCACGCACCAACGCCAACCCTTCTGCTAGCAACATGCGCTACATGGTAAGAAACACATCTGAGTGATGACATTTCTGTTCCTGTTTCTGGACACGGTCTAAAATAAGAAATAATGACCGATGAGCTGTTTTTATTAATTCGTTATTAACATGTCTTAGTTCATCTGAATCTTGATATAAATTGTAAGCCTTTTGCATTGTGGATAAGCTTGTAAATAGATGTCTTCCAGTAATATGGTGGCCCAGGGCCTAGCTGAGGCAGCGCACACACACACACACACTCTCACTCTCACTCTTACTTTCACTCTCACTTTCATTCTCACACATGGAACGGTGTAGTTTATTGGGCTGAATCCATTCAACATTACAGTCCAGAGCAGGAAGTACATCCTGACAGTTGAGGAAACCAGTCGACAAATGTGACGCTCTAAACTGTATTAGGAAACATGAAACAAAGAAAACTTAAAGGACCAGTGAACTCATACTGATTGTTATAAAAAAATAGGGAAAATTTAATATCCCATGTATCATATAACATAAATATTTCCTATGTAAATGAGTGTGTGTGTGTTTTTGTGTGTGTGTTTGTTTTTGTGTGTGTGTGTGTGTGTGTTTTTGTGTGTGTTTCAGACATGGGATGATGGCCTGGCAGTCCTGGCAAGAGCGTGGGCAAGAAATTGCCTCTTTGAACACAATCCACGAAGAAATCATCCTGTCTTCCCCTCGGTGGGGGAAAACATCTGGGCAGGAACTCCAGGAACCAGGGTTCAGGTCAAATCGATGATTAAGAGCTGGGTTAATGAAGTTCAGCACTATAATTACTACACCTTGGCCTGCACCAACGTCTGTGGCCATTACACACAAGTAATTTCTTCTTCAGCATTTTAGTACTTTAAATAAATTTAATTCATTTCTTAAGTAAAACTTTATCACATGTCCTTACTGTAATGCTCTTATGACAACAGCAAAATGTTTCTTGAACATTGATCAACTGCTCACATTGTCATGGGCAGATTGAACACTAGAGGGTGCTCTGTTCGGGTTTGTATTTATGTTATGTCCTGTGCCATGTGCTCTTGTTTTCATTTTTGTGTTTGCCTCACACCGTCATTTACCCTGTTCCTGCCCCCACATACAAGTTCCTTATGTTTCCCTAAGTACCTCCTCATATATACACCTTATATATATACTGCCTTGTGTTTGCTTTCTGAGTGTCTGTGTCTGTTTAGTTACATCTGCACTTTATCCTTGCATTTGAGTCTGAATTCTGTGGCAAAACTAATTTTGAAGGATAATTAAAATAATTAGGAAGTGTGTGTGAGCATGTGTGTGTTACTACAAGTGTAGATTTCCCTGTTTGACATTTAATGTTTAATTTCATTCAGCTGAAACTTCAGTGAGCCGAAAGCTAATTCTCTGTAGTAGTATATCTAAGTGTAAGAACCTGTAAAGTACAGCTATGGTTAACACTGTACTGGCTTTTTAGATCATTTAAGATAATTTAAGCTAAAATTGCTTATAAGCTTTTTATCATTTGGTAAAATGTCCGAAATTATTATTTAGATTTGCAGATTTGGATAAAAGAGAAATTTTTCACCCCCCTCAAGGTCAAATCTGCTAAATGTTGATTGGAATCAGATGATTCACTGTGGTGACCCCTAACAGGAAATGCCTGAAAGTAAAAGAAGAAGAAATAGAAGATGATCTGTTGATAAATGAAAGGATGAATATTTTTGAAACGCTTTCTTAAAAATTGAAGAATATTTGGTAGAGATTTAATTGAAATAAAACTCCTCACTGTTATGTATGAAATCATGGTGTGTTTGTTCTGTGTGATGTCTGTGATTCATTGCAGGTGGTTTGGGCAACAACCTATAAAGTGGGCTGTGCTGTGATCTTCTGCCCTGACGGGGTCCGACAGACATCTTTCTCACACAGACCAGGAGCCTTGTTTGTGTGTAACTACGCAACAGCGTGAGTTTGAGAAACACACTCGGGGGTCAGGGCATTGGTCAGTGGGGTTGGGGAGTCAGTTATCAAATCATAAACTCTTATTTAGTTCAATTTATTTCATTAACCAGAGAATTGTGAATATTCTTTTATAATAATTCATTAATTGTGTCAGACCACCTTCAGTCATTTCTCACCCATAACAGTTTGTCTGACAATTTTCACTCTGGTTTTAAAACTGCCCATAGCACTGAGTCTGCCCATAGCACTGAGTCTGCTCATAGCACTGAGTCTGCCCATAGCACTGAGTCTGCTCATAGCACGGAGTCTGCCCATAGCACTGAGTCTGCTCTTCTGAGTGCTAAATGATATTTTTCTGGCTACTGACTCTGGAGATTCTGTGGTTCTAGTTTTACTGGATTTATCTGCAGCATTTGATACGGTTGACCACTCTACACTTATCACTAGATTAGAGTCATGGCTGTGGCTGTCAGGCACAGATCTAAAATGCTCTCAGTCATACCTATCAAACATAAAGTATGTAGTTAAACTGGGTGACTTTTCCTCCTTCACTGCCCCTCTGTCTCCACTGCCCCGCCTTCCCTGTTTTCCCTGTATCTGTTACCACTAGGTTCCGTTCTGAGGAAATACAGAGTGTCGTTTCACTTTTTCGCGGACGATACCCAAATCTATTAACCTTTTACAAAAAATGACCCCTCATCCATTACATCCCTTTTATTGTGTTTAGATGAAGTTAAAGCCCAAAACTTTCTGTTTTTAAATGAAGATAAAACCGAGGTGATTGTGTTCGGCCCCACAGAAAGTAAACAGACCACCAAACTTGACCTAGGATGTCTATCTGTCTTTAGATCTCCGCAGGTACGGAATCTGTGTGTTCTCTTAGACGAGTCCTTAAAACCTGATCAACAAGTTTTATCCTCTGTCATTGGATCAAGTTTTTATCAGCTTCGCATTTTAATCAAAAATTAAGCAATTTTTAACTGACAGAACCTTAGAGATGGCAGTACATGCTCTAATCACCTCGCGTCTAGACTACTGTAACTCTATACTGTGGTGTCGCCAAAACTCTAATTAACCCTTTACAATTAGTTCAAAATGCTGCTGCCAGATTTCTTTTAAAAAGCGTAAATGCGATCACATTACCCCTTACATTACCCCTCACATCTACCCCTCTTCTGAGGACTCTTCACTGGTTGTCTATTGAATACAGAATTCATTTTAAAATACATTTATTTGTTTTTAAGTCTATAATCATAATCAAGCTCCTATTTATTTATCTGAATTATTACATCCTTACTCTCCTTCTTCCAGAAGCCTAAGATCAGGCAAACAGAACCTCCTCACTGTTCCCTCTCAATACTTAAGCGTAGAGGGGATCGAGCAGTGATCGGGCCACAGTTTAGGAATGATTTGCCCATAGAGTTAAGATTAACATCCTCTCTGTCCATCTTTAAGTCCCATTTAAAAACATATCTCTTTTCCTTGGCATATCTATAGCTTTCCCTTTCATTTTAATTCCTCTTATTGTTCTTTAATTGTTCTTATTATTGCTTGTTTTAGTGTTTTTGTGTGTATTATTATATTGTTTAATTCTATTTTACTTTCATTATCTCTTGTCTGTCTTAGTATCATTTTTGTGTATTTTTACTAACACTTTACTTTTATTGTACAGCACTTTGGTCAGTCATGTGGCTGTTTTAAAGCTGCTATATAAATAAAGTGAACTTGAACTTGAACTTGATTAATGGTATGAAGGACAATATAAAAATTGAGATTCTGTACAATTCCTGTCTTTTTTAGGAATCAGTGAGATCAGTGAACTGTTATCTATTTGATAAAGATCACACTTCAGAAACTTCCAAATACAGTTGGCTTTAAATCAGAATATAAATATAAAAACCTTAAATAAGATAAAATAAAAAAAAAAGTTGAACTTTTCTCTCCGAGCTGTTTGTGTAATCATTTTATTTTTATTCAAATTCAATTTATTTGTATAGCGCTTTCAAATTGTCTCATAGCAGCTTTACAGATGTAAAGAAACAAAAGAGTAAAATAAATATATATAGAAGAAAAAGAAAAAAGAAAAAGTTTAAAATTTACTTTAAAAATATTAATTTAAAATACTATATCTATCCCTTTTGTCAGCATTTCTTCTGCCATTTTGTCTGTAAACCTCGTATTAATCTTAAAGTAAATCAGATCCTCAGTAGTAAAGGGTTGTGTTTACTTCCCTTCTGCCTCTTCTCTGTTCCTGCATTCACTAAATACACAGTTTTTTAAAGTTTATCTGTGATCACACATTGTGGTACATTTACATACTCTGATTGTTTATATTGACTTCTCATTTCAGCCATGATACAGCGCTTGGCAGTGCTGGGGCTTGAACCCTGATCCTCAGAGCCTTAACCACTTCAGCCACCACTGCCCCAAACTTATTAAACTTATTAGCATACAGTTAATTACCTCAAAGCTCATGTTGCTGTCTCATGGCCATGACAAAGCTAAAGTAATTCAATAGATAACATTTGTTTAATGAAAGTTTAGTGATTTGAAAAAGCTTCTCGAGTTAAATGCTAAAGCCGATAAAGCTGAGCTTAAGCACCTGTGTTCTCTTCATCTAGAGGAAATTATCCTCGAACTCCTCCGTATAAAGATGGACCAGCATGCAGTGGGTGTGGAGGAGAGAAGTGTTACAACAAGCTCTGTCGTAAGTGTGTCATTTTATTTACAAGTTTAGTAATAAACAGTGCAGAGTTTCAGACCATCAGTAACATTTAGCACATTTTTTACAGAAAACTCGACCCGAGACGCTGCAATATGTAAGACTTCATTTAAACACTTTCTATCTCTGTGTGTGTGTGTGTGTGTGTGTGTGGTGTGTGTGTGCATGTGTGTGTGTGTTTGTGTGTGTATGTGTGTGTTTGTGTGTGTGCATGTGTGTGTGTGTTTGTGTGTGTGTGTTTGTGTGTGTGTGTGTGTGTTTGTGTGTGTGTTTGTGTGTGTGTGTATGTGTGTGTTTGTGTGTGTGTGTGTTTGTGTGTGTGTGTGTTTGTGTGTGTGTGTTTGTGTGTGTGTGTGTTTGTGTGTGTGTGTGTTTGTGTGTGCGTGTATGTGTGTGCGTGTGTGTGTTTGTGTGTGTGTGTATGTGTGTGTGTGTTTGTGTGTGTGTGTGTTTGTGTGTGTGTATGTGTGTGTGTGTGTGTGTTTTTGAGAGAGAGATACTTGGTTCACTTGTAAGTTTAAAGACAATGTACATTAAATAAAGTCTAACTATGACATCATAACTAAAAGAGAGCATTAGAAGGTGACAGACACGAGAGCTGAAGTGTTCATATCTTCTGGTTCTAGTTAGGACTCTAGCTGCTGTGTTCTGGACTAACTGGAGCTTGTTTATGCTCCTACTGTAACATCCAGACAGTAAAGTATTACAATAATCCAACCTAGAGGTAACAAATGCATGAACTAGTGTTTCTTCATCATATAATGACATCATATTTCTTATCTTAGCAATATTTCTGAGATGAAAGAAGGCGACCCTTGTGATATTATTTATGTGAGCTTCAAATAAGAGACCGATATCAATTCAATTCAATTCAAGACTGACTCAATTCAGACTCAATTCAATTCAAGTTTATTTGTACAGCGCTTTTAACAACTGACATTGTCTCAAAGCGGCTTTACAGAACATAAACATAGAACAAAAGGTTATTATAAAGAATAATAAAGATTAATAGAATAGAAACTTCAAGATTAGATATATTTAGTTCACAGTGTGTTTGTATTTATCCCCACTGAACAAGTCTGAGGTGACTCAGGTGACTGTGGGGAGGAAAAACTCCCTTAGATGGTAAAGGAAGAAACCTTGAGAGGAACCAGACTCAAAGGGGAACCTCATCCTCATCTGGGTGACACTGGGGGTGTGATTATAAATATACAGTCTGATAAATGTTGTGTTGATGTAAAAGATCTATTTTACTCCTGCACATGAAATAGGATCAAGAAAAATAACATGATTAATGGTGTCAAAACTGCACTAAGATCAAGTAATACTAGCAAAGAGACACAACCCTGATCAGAGACCAGTAACAGATCATTTACCACTTTAACCAGCGCTCTCTGTCCCACCCCCCACCCCTATTGTGTAGATAATAACTGGCAGCCGGACTGGGATCCTGCTCTGCATGAGTGTGGTGTGTTCTGTAAAGCCGTGTTGATCATCAGGCCTATGGCGTTGTTGTCAATTTTTGTAAGTGTGTATGTAATTCAACGCCATTGTACAAATATGTTTGCTTACATAAACTAACACACACAATATTTAACCGTGTCCACGATAGCTTTAAATCTGTTCATGTTTATTTCCTCTGAATGCTCTGAATTCATAGTTCACCAAAGCTTTGTTGTGTAGTTATTGTTAATTCATAGCTTTGTTGTGTAGTATGTGAAATAAACACCATTCTCATCCAGTCGTTATATCTTTTGTCTTCTTCTGCCTAACTGTGGGTGAAGCTACAGGTAATCAGTCCTCTAAACCTTCTGATAAACTCCTCTCATTCCCTGCTGTAGAGATACAAAGGTTCCATTAACCTGACTTGGTTTTCAGTGACATCAGATGTTCAGGATGCACAAAAGGACAAAGCTTCTGTTTCAGGGAAAATTAAGTCACCACAGTACAAACTACGGTGGCCCGGGAAGTGCAAAACAAATGAACAAATCCCAAAACACATTAACAAGTCAGACAACCCGGAAGAGGTTGGTATAGTTTGTGAATGGAAACTTCATCGGACGAGACACCTTTCATTCACCTGTATATCTTTAATGACAGGTGTCTTGTCCAATGATCGGTAAGTTTCCATTCACAAACTATACCTACCTCTTCAGGGTTGTCTGAATCGGTGCATGAAACACATTAACAAATCAGAAAACACATTAACAAATGAGAAAACACATTAACAAATCAGAAAACAAATTAACAAATCAGAAAACACATTAACAAATCAGAAAACAAATTAACAAATCAGAAAACAAATTAACAAATCAGAAAAAACATTAATAAATCAGAAAACACATTAACAAATCAGAAAACAAATTAACAAATCAGAAAACAAATTAACAAATCAGAAAACACAACGACATTTCAGACAACCCGGAAGAGGTTGGTATAGTTTGTGATTGGACAAGACACCTGTCACTCAAGGTATACATGAAGTTCAACAGTCTGCCGCAGGGAAAAGTTGGAATGGATGGATGGACTGGATTACTGTGGATTAATTCTGTTATTTTCTTATATTTAAACGGAGAACTTTACACATTACACATAAGATTCCATACCTGTATATCTTGAGTGACAGGTGTCTTGTCCAATGATCGGTAAGTTTGCATTCAAAAACGATACACTACCGTTTCTGGGTTGTCTGACTTGTTTTGGGATTTGTTAATGTGTTTTGGGATTTGTTCATTTGTTTTGGGATTTGTTAATTTGTTTTGGGATTTGTTAATTTGTTTTGGGATTTGTTAATTTGTTTTCGGATTTGTTAATGTGTTTTGGGATTTGTTAATGTGTTTTGGGATTTGTTAATTTGTTTTGGGATTTGTTAATTTGTTTTGGGATTTGTTAATGTGTTTTGGGATTTGTTAATTTGTTTTCAGATTTGTTAATTTGTTTTCGGATTTGTTAATTTGTTTTCGGATTTGTTAATGTGTTTTCGGATTTGTTAATTTGTTTTGCACTTCTCGGCCACCGTAACAAACAGTACATCCACAGCAACAAGTCATGAGAAAGACACAAATATTAATGTTCACAAATTCTGCTGCTTCAGTTTTTATGATGGTTCAGTTTTCAGTCATCAGATAAATTGTAATTAATTGCAAAATCTCTCTTTGTCATTAAAATTAAGTTAATCCCAGAAAACCATTTTCACTGCATTTCAGCTCTGCAACAAAAATGGCATCTGACATCATATCAGTGATTCTCTTATTAACACAGGTGAATGTTGACCAGGACAAAACTGGACTTCACCCAGTCATGCTGATTAGGTTACAATACCAGACTGGAAACTTTTAAAGGAGGTGGTGCTTAAAATCATTGTTCTTCCTTTGATTACCATGGTAACCTGTAAGGTGACACCTGAAGTCATCATCACTTTGTACAAAAAGAGATTCACAGGAGAGGACATTGCTGATGGGAAGCTTGTATCTAAAATAAGAGTTTATCAGATCAGAACTGAACAGAGGTCCAACACCCAGGACCTTCTCCTAAGGTTGGTTCAGCTGTGGGTTCGGGGCACCACCAGTGTAGAGCTTACTCAGGAAGGGCAGCAGGCAGGTGTGAGTGCATTTGCATGTACAGTGAGGTGAAGACTTTTGGAGGATGTCCTGGACAGATCATTTAAACACCCTAATCCTGGTGAGGAGACTTGATCCCACTGAGAACTTGTGGTCAATCCTCAAGACGAAAGTGAACAAAAATCCTACAGTGGGCCAGAAGATCACCGACAGCATGCCAGGGTAAATTACAGAGATCTACTGAAAATATCGACTTTGCCTAAACGTAATGTAATTGTCATGAAAAGCCTGACACTTTAGTTTGTAATTATACTTCAGTATTCCAGAGTAACATCTGAAAAAAGATGTAAAAATGTTACGTCATTCTCAAAACTTCACCATGGCCGTACACATCTACAGGGTGTGACTGACAGAAGAAGCTCAGAAAGCACAAAGGCTTCTACTCAACACTACACATGAACCTGAGCATAAACATGGGCTTCATTACACTCCTGTGTGTGACTGTGTGTGTCTGTACACTCCTGTCTGTGACTGTACACTCCTGTGTGTGTCTGTACACTCCTGTCTGTGACTGTACACTCCTGTGTGTGTCTGTACACTCCTGTCTGTGACTGTACACTCCTGTGTATGTCTGTACACTCCTGTGTGTGACTGTACACTCCTGTCTGTGACTGTGTGTGTCTGTACACTCCTGTCTGTGACTGTACACTCCTGTCTGTGACTGTACACTCCTGTGTGTGTCTGTACACTCCTGTGTGTGACTGTACACTCCTGTGTGTGTCTGTACACTCCTGTCTGTGACTGTACACTCCTGTGTGTGTCTGTGTGTGTCTGTACACTCCTGTGTGTGTCTGTACACTCCTGTGTGTGTCTGTACACTCCTCTGTGTCTGTACACGACTGTGTGTGTCTGTGTGTGTCTGTACACTCCTGTATGTGACTGTACACTCCTGTGTGTGTCTGTGTGTGTCTGTACAATCCTGTGTGTGTCTGTACACTCCTTTGTGTGTCTGTACACTCCTGTGTGTGACTGTACACTCCTGTATGTGCCTGTACACTCCTGTGTGTGACTGTACACTCCTGTGTGTCTGTACACTCCTGTGTGTGACTGTGTGTGTCTGTACACTCCTGTATGTGACTGTACACTCCTGTGTGTGACTGTACACTCCTGTGTGTGTCTGTACACTCCTGTGTGTGACTGTGTGTGTCTGTACACTCCTGTATGTGACTGTACACTCCTGTGTGTGTCTGTACACTCCTGTGTGTGTCTGTACACTCCTGTGTGTGTCTGTACACTCCTGTGTGTGACTGTGTGTGTCTGTACACTCCTGTGTGTGTCTGTACACTCCTGTGTGTCTGTACATTCCTGTGTGTCTGTACACTCCTGTGTGTGACTGTACACTCCTGTGTGTGTCTGTACACTCCTGTGTGTGAGACTGTGTGTCTGTACAATCCTGTGTGTGACTGTGTGTCTGTACACTCCTGTGTGTGACTGTATACTCCTGTGTGTGACTGTGTGTCTGTACACTCCTGTGTGTGACTGTGTGTGACTGTACACTCCTGTGTGTGACTGTGTGTGTCTGTACACTCCTGTGTGTGTCTGTACAATCCTGTGTTTGACTGTACACTCCTGTGTGTGACTGTGTGTGTCTGTACACTCCTGTGTGTGTCTGTACACTCCTGTGTGTGACTGTGTGTGTCTGTACACTCCTGTGTGTTTGTACACGACTGTGTGAGTCTGTGTCTGTACACTCCTGTGTGTCTGTACACTCCTGTGTGTGACTGTGTGTCTGTACATTCCTGTGTGTGACTGTGTGTGTCTGTACACTCCTGTGTGTGTCTGTACACTCCTGTATGTGACTGTACACTCCTGCGTGTCTGTACACTCCTGTGTGTGACTGTACACTCCTATGTGTGTCTGTACACTCCTGTGTGTGACTGTGTGTCTGTACACTCCTGTGTGTGACTGTACACTCCTGTATGTGACTGTACACTTATGTGTGTGTCTGTACACTCCTGTGTGACTGTACACTCCTGTGTGTGACTGTACACTCCTGTGTGTGACTGTGTGTCTGTACACTCCTGTGTGTGACTGTACACTCCTGTGTGTGACTGTGTCTGTACACTCCTGTGTGTCTGTACACTCCTGTATGTGACTGTACACTCCTGTGTGTCTGTACACTCCTGTGTGTGAATGTACACTCCTGTGTGTCTGTACACTCCTGTATGTGACTGTACACTCCTGTGTGACTGTACACTCCTGTGTGTGAATGTACACTCCTGTGTGTCTGTACACTCCTGTATGTGACTGTACACTCCTGTGTGTCTGTACACTCCTATGTGTGTCTGTACACTCCTGTGTGACTGTGTGTGTCTGTACACTCCTGTGTGTGACTGTGTGTGTCTGTACAATCCTGTGTGTGTCTGTACACTCCTGTGTGTCTGTACACTCCTGTGTGTGTCTGTACACTCCTGTGTGTGACTGTACACTCCTGTGTGTCTGTACACTCCTGTGTGTGACTGTGTGTGTCTGTACACTCCTGTATGTGACTGTACACTCCTGTGTGTGACTGTACACTCCTGTGTGTGACTGTGTGTCTGTACACTCCTGTATGTGACTGTACACTCCTGTGTGTGACTGTGTGTGTCTGTACACTCCTGTATGTGCCTGTACACTCCTGTGTGTGACTGTACACTCCTGTGTGTGTCTGTACACTCCTGTGTGTTACTGTGTGTGTCTGTACACTCCTGTATGTGACTGTACACTCCTGTGTGTCTGTACACTCCTGTGTGTGACTGTGTGTGTCTGTACACTCCTGTGTGTGACTGTACACTCCTGTGTGTGACTGTGTGTGACTGTACACTCCTGTGTGTGACTGTGTGTGTCTGTACACTCCTGTGTGTGTCTGTACAATCCTGTGTTTGACTGTACACTCCTGTGTGTGTCTGTACACTCCTGTGTGTGTCTGTACACTCCTGTGTGTGACTGTGTGTGTCTGTACACTCCTGTGTGTTTGTACACGACTGTGTGAGTCTGTGTCTGTACACTCCTGTGTGTGTCTGTACATTCCTGTGTGTGACTGTGTGTGTCTGTACACTCCTGTATGTGTCTGTACACTCCTGTGTGTGACTGTACACTCCTGTATGTGACTGTACACTTATGTGTGTGTCTGTACACTCCTGTGTGACTGTACACTCCTGTGTGTGACTGTGTGTCTGTACACTCCTGTGTGTGACTGTACACTCCTGTGTGTCTGTACACTCCTGTATGTGACTGTACACTCCTGTGTGTCTGTACACTCCTGTGTGTGACAGTACACTCCTGTATGTGACTGTACACTCCTATGTGTGTCTGTACACTCCTGTGTGACTGTGTGTGTCTGTACACTCCTGTGTGTGACT
>NC_083475.1:22952127-22987127 GCF_030014155.1 Tachysurus vachellii
ATTATAATATGAGTGTATAATTATCTCACACTTATCTAATCAATAGTAACAGTAATGAATTATTGTTAGTATTAATAACATTACCTGGTCGAAGGGAACACTTCGGGACAGCAGTTTGATGAGGTCACGGGCTCGGAGGATGGCGTACGGGTCGAAGGTTTTCTTTGTGGTGCTGACTGTGATGCTCCCTTCAATTAGATCTAAACTGGCATTGATGAACTACAACACAAAGATAAGTCAACTAATATAAACACTGCCACAGAGGGAGAGGGAGGGAGGGAGAGAGAGAGAGAGAGAGAGAGAGAGAGAGAGAGAGAGAGAGAGAGAGAGAGAGAGAGAGAGAGAGAGAGAGAGAGAGAGAGAGAGAGAGAGAGAGAGAGAGAGAGAGAGAGAGAGAGGTTGACAGAGAGAGAGAGAGAGAGAGAGAGAGAGAGAGAGAGAGAGAGAGAGACAGGTTGACAGAGAGAGAGAGAGAGAGAGAGAGAGAGACAGAGAGAGAGAGAGAGAGAGAGAGAGAGAGAGAGAGAGAGAGACAGGTTGACAGAGAGAGAGACAGACAGACAGACAGAGAGAGACAGAGACAGAGAGAGAGAGAAACAGACAGAGAGAGAGAGAGACAGAGACAGAGACAGACAGAGAGATAGACAGATACGTACAATGTCACTGAGAGCTTTCTGCACTAGAGGCCAGCACTCCCTCAGGTAAGTCTCTCTGTATTTGGGGAACAATGTGGCGAAGCTGCTCTCCTCCAGCAGGCCACGTGGGTTATCATCCCTAGTGAAAGCAGGCTCCACCCACCCATCTGGCACCATCAGCAAATCACTGTCATCTATTTAACATATTAATAATAGAACAGATAAACAATACTTTTTATCTGCAATGTAACATCTAAGTCCTAAGTGTGAGGATATGGTGATGTGAGGACGTGATGGTCCAGCGGTCAAGGCGCTGGGTTCCTAATCAGAAGGGGTTCAAGCCCTCAAGCGTGCTGAGACTTCTACATTGGGTCCTTGAGCAAGGCCCTTAACCTCACCTGCTCCAGGGGTGCCACACGATGGCTGACCCTGTGCTCATAATAATAACTTGGGATATGCAAAAACCGGGGGGAAGTCGTGGCCTAATTAGAGAGTATTAGATTCGTAACCCTAAGGTTGTGGGTTCGAGTCTCGGGCCGGCAATACCACGACTGAGGTGCCCTTTAGCAAGTCACCAAACCCCCCAACTGCTCCCCGGGCGCCGCAGCATAAATGGCTGCCCACTGTTCTGGGTGTGTGTTCACGGTGTGTGTGTGTGTTCACTGCTGTGTGTGTGCACTTTGGATGGGTTAAATGCAGAGAACGAATTCTGAGTATGGGTCACCGTACTTAGCTGTATGTCACGTCACGTCATGTAAATGACATCAATCAGAGGCTCCGCCCACACACCTATTAGTGTTCATGTAAATGGAGGCGTTTACCAGTATAACAGTAACACTGTAATCTACCTGCCTTTAATAATACACCAGTATTTAAACACAGAATCATCACTCGTCCATCAGGACCTTTAATCAAACAGCCCTGATAATAACTTAATGTTTTATAACCTTAATATACACAATAAATAAATTATATATATTTAAAAACTGTATTTCGGCATTTTCGTGAGTTTTTAATGAACAGTTTTACAGAAAGAGAAATGAACACGTGTGTGTGTGTGTGTGTGTGTGTGTTGTCTGTGTGCGCGCGCGCGTGTGTGTGTGTGCTATAGTACAAATTAATGTATATTATAGTTATTATAAACATTTATATGACACTAGTTTATGAATAAACACTAATTATACCTGTATTTTTATTCTTCTTCCCCTTTCTCTCACTCACAGAATCATACACGTCTACTCTCTCGGAGGCCGCCATTGTTTTTAAAACCGGATGTGACGCCACATAAACATAATCTTTGCGACGGAAGTGGACGAGTCTTCGGGTAGCTTCATAGATATCTACACTAGATGTCGCCTTGGTTACGGCAGTACATTGGAACGAATGTGTCAATAGAGCCGCCATCTTGGTACAGGGGACCCCCTCCTCTTAATGCATCAGCGTCAATGTAGGCAAAGAAATAAAATCACCATAAATCGTCATGAATGTCATTTTCTAGGTTTTTTGGTTCGTTCCAAATGTCAGACATGTATTTATCATTAAGTCCAGAGAAAATTTAAGGTTTTGATATTAAGATAATCTCCTTTTTCACAATATAATACATAGTGCTAGTAGGTGTAAGTTTATTACTTACATTCTTCCACTTGAGTAAACTTTTGTGAGGTAACTAATGTGAGGTTGCTTGTTTAACGTTCATTGTATTCTATCGTTTTTTGTTTTACATTATTTTCTATCAAGGACTTTTTTATTTTGATATTGAGTCCTCGAGGAAGAGGATGGAATGTGAAGGGGAGGAGTTTGAGGGTGTGTTCGGGCGCGAAGTGAGGTGTTGTTTTTTTTCCCCAGTTCTAATCCTCTGCTCAATAAAAGTTATTAGCTGGTAATATTTCAAGTCCATCGTCTTTATTGAAAATCAACCCATGAACAGTTAAACCTCCACGCCTTACATATTTATTGGTGGCAGCGGTGGTGGTTTTCGGTATCTTTGGAGAAGTTGCTGTTGGATTGGTGGGGTGACAAAAACGATCGCTGCTAATCACTGCCTATTCTTCATATATGCTGGATCGGTTGTTGTCCGGGTTTTTCTGACTGAAACGCTTTTTGCTTAATGTGCAGCGTTTTCAATTACATGGACTGTATTCTGCTGGACTACATTTATAACTTTAGAGCAGCTTTATTGTTTTCACCATCGTGTGAGTTTTATTTCCATGTTTAGTTATTTGATTATTTCGTTTTATTTTGGTGAAAGAGAGTAAAATGCCTAACCCTAGGCTCTTTGCCAGGATTTGACGGGGCCCACATTTTCTGAAACTGTGCGTTAATCCCTCCTGTGGCGGACTTCAGCAACTGAACATAGCCCAAAAACAGAACGAGAAAGCACTGAGACTTATAAAATAATCTTTATCAACAGAAGACTGGACTGAACTGGTACAACGCTGCATTGGCAGCACTTTTTTTTCAAACATGGCGGAAGACAATGACTCCACAGGTGGACTTCAGAGCTGTTTTACCTCCAGACTTCACTGGGGATGGCAATGAAAGCTTTTCTCAATGGGCTCGTCGTTTTCAAGTATGCTGCGAGACCTCAGGTATGGACAAACCTCAGCTGGCCAAAGTACTTCCTTCAAGATTGGCAGGTGCTGCATTCAGTTATTGGGATAGTTTGTCAGATGACATAAAATCTGATTATGACCGTACATGTGGAAAAATGGCTACAGTTTTTGACCAAAAACAGTTACTAAGAACTTTTCAAACGTACTTGAATGCCAGACCACGTCTGAGTAATGAGCCATTAGAAGTGTATGCTGCTGAACTGACCCACCTTGTTCACCAAGCTTTTCTGGATTATGGACAATCTGCCATTAAAGGTGAAATTTTGCGACGTTTTATAGCTGGACTGGAACCTGCATTGCAAACTAAGCTGTACGAGTTTGGTGTTGCTACAATTGATGATGGAATTAAAGTAGCTGGTAGGTGTGAGAGGGCACGTTCCACAGCCACTGAGCCTTCTCCTCTGCGACATCCTCTGCACCTCAGCCTGTCGTGGTACACAGCCTCACAACTGAGTCTGCCAATATGCTTGCAGCGCAGCTCAGTGACCTCCATCTGAAAGTAGACAAACTTCAGTCCATAGTTTCTATGCTGACACAGCCTAAGCCTCATCACAGCAGTGCTGTCTCATCACCTGAACACCACTTCGCCCATCGTCGGAGATCACCTTCACTTGAGAGAGCTAAAGACGGTCACTATATGCCATCGTCTCGCTATCAGCATTTCACTGCATCTGATGAACCATACTTCAGAGGACGATCTCCTGTACGTTCCAGTATCAGCCACCGCAGACCACAAGGGAGCCCCAGGTCAAGTTATCAGACCTGGTCATCAGCAGCACGGCTATGACAGACCCATATAGGCATCATTCGAAGGATGGCAGCAGCCCAGGGGGAACCAGAGATCGACGGAGAGGTGAGCAGTATTACAGACATCACTCTCCAAGTCCACAACGACCCCATTCACGGCATGTACATTTCACTGAACATCACCGTTCGGGAAACGAATGGTAGCTGGAGATGGGGGCCAATCTTCAGTTCAAATGTCAGTGGCCCATAGCGACAACACAGTCACACCTGAGGACTCCACAGTTTGGACCCCATACATAAAAGGACTCGAGGACCAAGAAGTCAGTGTTTTCCTTGACACGGGTGCTGGTTTGTCACTCATTAGTGAGGCCTTGCGTCAATGCATCCCTGCACTGAAACATCGGCCCTTACTTAAAAGTTTCCAGGTGGCACACACACTTACAGGACATCAATTAAACATTTTAGGTTCATTAACTGTCACATTACGCATTGGGTCACACATTTTCAGTATGGACATGTATGTTGTTAGAGACTCTAGACAGGACGCCCTTCTTGGGTGGGACTTTTTCAAAACACATGGTGCCTTGACACAGCCTCTGGGGTTTTCATGTTCGAGAATGAAAAAATTTCTCTTCTCAGTTCCTCCCAAGCATTGCCTTTTTGCTGTAATGTGTTCTTGCTCTCACAGGTCTCAGTCCCACCCTTGACAGAGATTGTTGTTCCTGCCTCGGTAGCATGTGTATCTGAGACAGGTAGTCAGCTCCATGGTTTTCAAGGTATCCTAGAACCAAATGTGTCATTTGACAAAGATTACTTAATCCTACACACCAAGACATTGAGCTGCCCAAACAGGCCCATTTAGGTCAGTTCTACTCTGTGCGTAACATGCCTTCTAATTTCTATAGGCCTGTGGACGCTCTTGTAGCTCAGGTTAGCCTGCCAAGCCCTTCGTGCAAAATACCTGATGTTCACATTGGTACAGACACTCTTACTCCCAATGAGGTGAAAGTAGTTCACTCCCTCCTACAAGAGAACTGTGATATCTTCAGTATTTCCTCTACTGATCCAGGTCGAACTGATTTGATTAAGCATAGCATACACACATCCTCTACGTCCCCTGCACGTCAGAGGGCATATCGTACATCTCCTGTCCTACGAGAGGAAATCCACAAACAAGTACAGAAACTTCTTGATGCTGACTTAATTGAGCCTAGCCATAGTCCATGGGCCTCCCCAGTGATACTTGTTCGTAAGAAGGATGGATCTTACAGATTTTGTATAGATTACAGACGTTTAAACTCAATTACAATCAAAGATGCACACCCACTCCCACGTGTGGATGACAGTTTGGATGCCCTATCTGGAGCCACCCTCTTTAGTACGCTGGATTTGTCAAGTGGCTATTGGCAGATTCAAATGGATGATGCTAGTAAGGAAAAAACTACGGGTGATTCCCTGTATCATTTTAAGGTCATGCCAATGGGCCTTACTAATGCCCCCCCTACATTTCAGCGATTGATGGAGCTTGTTCTTCGTGGCCTCCATTGGTCTAAGACTTTGGTATATCTTGATGACATAATAGTCTTCAGTAAGACCTTTCAAGATCACATCCACGATCTCTCTGAAGTGTTTGGTAGATTGCGGCAGGCTGGTCTCAAACTCCATCCTCAAAAATGTCAGTTTTTCAAGCGATCTGTACTCTTTCTAGTACATGTGGTTTCAAAGGATGGCATTCAGCCAGACCCCAAGGTGACTGAGAAAGTGTTGAACTGGCCTCGTCCAACTACACCTACAGAGGTTAGAGCTTTCATAGGTCTCTGTTCATACTATCGCCGTTTTATCAAAGATTTTGCAGAAAAAGCAGCTCCCTTACACAGTCTGACAAGGAAACATGCCAAATTAATTTGGAGCGAAGAATGTGAAGACACTTTTCAGTATTTTCAGTATCTTCCCCTCCTATCCTCACTTACCCTGATTTCAGCAAGTCTTTTATTCTATATACGGATGCATCTCACCATGCTATTGGCTCCGTTCTTGCACAACAACAACAGGGTGTTGAAAAGGTAGTAGCCTATGCCAGTCATGTGCTAAGTGCAACAGAGTGCAACTGGTCCACATTTGACAGAGAATGGTGGGCTATTGTTTGGTCCATTAGACATTTCTCACACTACTTGGAAGAGTGCCCCTTTGTGATTGTTACAGATCATCGCCCTTGTTAGGTTTAAAGAAAATGCCTATTGATCGAGATCCAACAGGACGCAGGGCCCGTTGGGCATTGGAGCTTGATGTGTACGATTGGGTCATAAAACACAGGGCTGGCGCAAAGCACACAAATGCAGACTCGCTGTCTAGACGCCCAAGTCAAAGCAATGCCATTCCTCAGCCTACTTCTCATTTCTCAATGGCAGGCAAGCCAGAACCTTCTTTAATCACAGCCCCTCTTACTGCTCATGCTGTCATAGACCTTTCCCAGTCTTTGTCAGTCGATATTGCACAGTGTCAAAAAGATGATGTCACACTGAGGACAGTGATTGAGTGGTTAAAGGATGGAAGGTGACCTCCATCGTGGGTTCTAAAGAAAGGTTCGGCAGAGCTAAAAGTATATTGGCGACAGTTTGATAGACTGCATTTGCAGAATGAGAAAATCTACCGGTTTGCCTGTAACAAACCAAAAGAATCACCCACTCTTCATGTAGTCATTCCCAGCAAAGCTGTCCCCCAGGTGTTACAGTTTTTACATGGACATTCCACTGTAGGTCACCTTGGTCATAAAAAGACACTTGCAAGGGCCAGGGAGCATTTCTATTGGCCATACATGGCGAGAGACATAGAGAACTACTGCCAACAGTGTGTTTCCTGCCAGTCTAGATCTATGCCAGTTCCACATCAAGTAGCTCCTTTACAGACTATTCATGCCAATCGTCCTTTCGAAAAGGTGGCAGCTGACATTACAGAGCTTCCTGTGACACCATCAGGCCATAAATATGTCCTTGTTCTTCAAGACTATTTCACCAAGTATGTGAATTTGTACCCTATGAAGGACCAAAGAGCTGTAACAGTTGCACACTGTATTTTTGAGCAGTATGTTACAGAGCATGGTGTTCCTGAATGCCTTCATACAGATCAAGGCCGTCAGTTTGAGGCAGATTTAATCAAGGAGTTGTGTTCCAAGTTGGGTGTCACCAAAACTAGGACTTCTCCCTATCATCCTGAGGGAGATGGTTTAATCGAAAGATTTAATCGCACCCTGAAAGACCAGAGTAAAAGTCTGTATCAGCAAACAGAACCATGGGATACCATGTTGAGGTCAATCCAGTTCTCCTACAATACCAGTGTGCACAGCAGTACTGGATACACCCCTTTCTTCCTTGTTCATGGACGTGAAGACAGACTACCTGTTCATTTACTCTTTCCTAGTCCTGCTGAATCTTCCAGTGCCTCTGTGGGCACCCCAGCAGAGTATGCTACATCTGTCTACAGGAAATTACATTTTGCATTCCAGTTCCGTAAGGAGAATCAGGAACATGCTCATGTGCAAAAAAAGCACAATATGATAAAAAAGCCAAATACACCACGTACAATGAGGGAGACTTGGTTTGGCTGAATGATCCTGCTCATTCCCGATGTAAACTGGCCCCACACTGGAAAGGACCCTACATTGTAACACGAACTGTTCAGCCTGACAGTGGTTACTCTGTACTGTATGCTATTCAGCCAAAGGGTTTTCCTGAAAAGACACCACAAGTGGTACATCATAACCGTCTTAAACCCTACCTGGCTCCCACATGTCAGCTGGGGCAAACAGTATCAGATGCACCGTCTCCCATTGCACAGCCTGTTGCAAAGGAAGTACCCTCTAGTACTTCTAATTCTAATACACTTGCTGCCCAGGAGAACTTGCCTTCTGTCGTTTTTACAGGAGGAGTCCCCAATCAGAGTTTGGCTCGGTCTTTGCTTTTGGGACAGCCCCCACTGAACTTAACTCAAAACACTGGACAGTTTAATGTCCCACAGTCTGGTGACACTGCAAGCTCGAAAGTGGGCCGTCTTACCTTTAGGGCTCCACATGCTGTTCTAGGCTCTAGCCCATTAGGTTGCAGGCCTGTCAGGTTGCCTGCAAGGTTCAAAGACTATGTTGTGAAGTAAAAAAAAAATATATATATCTTTGCTTTATTCTTTTATTTTATTTAATTTTTGAGGTCCTTAAATGTCTCATGTGGAATACAGACCATATTGTTCATGGAAAATCGTGGTTGTGTTGCACCAACAATCCGCACATTGCTTTGTCTGGTTTATTCATGACATTGTTATTTTCTGTATGTTGAAAACGTGGACGCTTCTTTTCACATGGGGTAACTAATGTGAGGTTGCTTGTTTAACGTTAATTGTATTCTATCGTTTTTTTGTTTTACGTTATTTTCTATCAAGGACTTTTATTTTGATGTTGAGTCCTCGAGGAAGAGGATGGAATGTGAAGGGGAGGAGTTTGAGAGGGTGTGTTCGGGCGCGAAGTGAGGTGTTGTTTTTTTTTCCAGTTCTAATCCTCTGCTCAATAAAAGTTATTACCTGGTAATATTTCAAGTCCATCGTCTTTATTGAAATCAACACATGAACAGTTAAACCTCCACGCCTTACAATATGAACAATCACTACTTACCTTATAGCCTACTGCATGTAACACTGCTACAATGGTGTGACTATACATGTTCATTTAAACATTTAAATTGGATTGGTTTATTAAATATGATACATAAAGCAAATTGCAGGTGGAAGCAAATCACAAATTTGAGAAGAGCATAATGTGAAAGTTAGATAGTTGAGGTGCCAAAGACTGTTGAATCTTTATTTATTCCTTTCCCGCAATACTTTTGCCACATTAAATAAGTATGTATTAAAGTCACATAAACCAAAAAAAAAAAAAAACAAAGTTTGACTTTGAGGCTGAACTTGTGTGTTAAACTGCCAACCTAACTGGTGACATCCTTCCAGGACCGTCAGATGAGTTAACCATTAAAAAACTAAGTGTTTAGTTTCCCTGCAACAACAACACGACTTACCAGAGTATGAATCTTTGAGACATGGTGTTGTGAAAGGCTCAGACAACCAGTGACATTAAGCTAAAGTGATGGTTGTCTATGCCATCTTGAGTCTCAACAGTGTGATCACGAAGACCAAATATGTCCTCAGAGCCTACTTCTGCTTTCATGACTCTGTTTAATAGAGACACTTTGGAATCTACAAACAGATTCAGATATTTAATACCATGTCAGCAATCAAAAGCTATTTTCATGGGAAAAATTCAACTACAAAAACACAAATATCATAAATACAATAAAAACAAAACAAATATAAACAGCAAGTCATATTATGCAATTTTTTTTTAAATTAACATACGATAAAAAAATCCAAACCCTTTTCAGACATAATGTCATTAAATATGTCCTTAAGTGAAGTAAGTTGATAAAAGAGCATTCTGCTTGTGTTAAGTCCAGGACAATCTAATAAAATATGTTTGACAGATAAGGGAATCTTACAGAACATAAAGTTGGGTTTTCACCTTTAAGCAAAAAAAGCATGGGTCAATTTCTAATGTCCTTATTAAGAGCTTCGGAATCTACAAACATTGTCTGTTTTCTTAACTGTCAAAAAAACGAATGAGTAACTAACATGGATTAGCTGTGTTCGTTAACCAAGGACTAAAACAAACCAACGGAACAAGAAATATAATTTCCTAACATTCAGTATCATAAAACACATTCTCACTTGTGAAATGTAATCCCTTAATGTCTGGTTTTTAGATTTTGTTCGTTTTAACATCCAAACACAGCACAGAAGTCCGGCATCGTCCATGCGTTTAAAGTACAAGAGCCCTGTACAAAGATGGCAGCGGTTTTGACGCATTTTTAGGACCCCAAGGTGACATCTATGTAGATATCTATGGGGTAGCTTCAATTAATTCTATTAGAAGTGATAGGGTTAGTCTTATAGCTTTATATTCACAAGCTCAGTGTATAATATATTTGTACATCTGTATAATACATGTGTATTTCTGTATAATATATCAGATAACAATAATATTGTACAGGAATATTATTGTTATCTGATATCTGATATCTGAACAAGATATATTATATCTTGAACAAGATATATAACAAGATATATTATTGTTATCTGATATCTGATATCTGAACAAGACCCTGCAGTGAATAATGAGGACAGCTGAGAAGATCATTGGAATCTCTCTTCACTCTAACAATGACACTTACACCACACGCTGCATCCGCAAAGCCAACAGCATTGTGGACCTCACACACCCCTCACACACACTCTTCACCCCACACACCACACACACTCTTCACCCCACACACACCTCACACACACTCTTCACCCCACACCCCCTCACACAGACTCTTCACCCCACACACCCCTCACACACACTCTTCACCCCACACACAAGCTTCACCCCACACACCCCTCATACACACTCTTCACCCCACACACCCCTCATACACACTCTTCAACTGGAAAAAGGTACTGAAGCATTCAGGCCTCACAACCAGACTGTAATAGTTTCTTTCCACAAGCCATCAGACTCCTTAATAAATAAACTGAACTGTACTGAGCACAACACACACACACACACACACACACACACACACATTTGCTGTATGGTTTTGTTTATTGTCTTTTGTGCATTGTCTAGTATTGTTTGTCCTGCACTGTCTTGTGTCTCACACTGTCTTCTTGTCTTGTGTCTCACACTGTGTACACCAGGTTGTACAGATACACTTTATGTGTCTAGGACTAACTGACTTCAGTCCTTATGTCTGTGATGTTCTATGTAGCTCCCTGGTCCTGAAGGAATGTTGTGTCATGTCACCGTGTACTGTGTCACATATATATGGTGTAAATGACAATAAAAGCTTCTTGACTTGACACACACGAGGCGTTTCCAAGCACAGGTACACACACAGATACAAACACTCATGAATAAATGGTTTATAAAGATGTTTGTTACATCTCTGGCTCTTCCTTGACCCCTCCCCCACCTCACAGACTACGCCCCCTGCTACACTGCATTAAGTGTATTAGCACTTCTCCTGGAGCAGTAGGTTCTCTGAAAGCCTCACACTTTCAGAACTGCTGAGATGTAAAACCTGCCCTTATAACTGTGAACATTATTAAACCTGATTTTTCCTTTTTGTCATTTAATAAAATAAAGGTTTCTACAGAATCACAGTGGTTTCCATGGTAACAGCAGACAGCATGGACAGAAAGAAAAGGAGGGAATAAAGGAACACTCTCTCAGTCTTTGTTTTGAGCTGTTGCTATGGAGATGATGTCAGATGACCTACAGGTTATGTGTGTATCACAATGCTGCTTTAGTAATAATAATAATAATAATACATTTTATTTAAAGGCGCCTTTCTGAACACTCAAGGTCACCGTACAAAAAACAACAAAGACAATCAAAATCGAATAGCTACATTGCGATACAAATTAGACCAGCAGTACAAATTATGGTGTAGAATAAGCTAAACTGAACAGATGAGTTTTAAGCTGAGATTTGAATAATGAAAGAGAAACAATATTACGGAGTTCAGATGGAAGTGAGTTCCAGAGCTGAGGTGCAGAGTAACTGAAAGCTCTATTCCCCATAGTTACAAGACGGACAGAGGGAACAATGAAATGAGTGGAAGAAGAAGATCTAAGAGTACGAGTTTGTTTTGGAGTATGAAGAAGATCAAGAAGATATGAAGGTGCAAGATTGTGGATAGCTTTAAATGTTAGAAGAAGAATTTTATACTTAATATGAAAAATAATGGGAAGCCAATGAAGCTGTTCCAGAACAGGTGTAATATGATGGATAGAGGAAGTACGAGTGATAATGCGGGCAGAAGAATTTTGAACAAGTTGCAGCTTATGAAGGGTTTTGTGAGGAAGCCCAATAAGAAGGGAATTACAGTAGTCAAGCCGGGAGGTTACTAGACTGTGAACAAGAGTGGTGGTTGATTGGATCGTGAGAAAGGAGCGAAGCCTATTGATATTTCGAAGGTGAAAGTATGCAGCCCGAGTAACATTATTTACATGAGAGGTGAAAGAAAGGGTACTATCAAAGATGACACCAAGACTCTTAACCTGAGATGAGGGAGCTATGAGAGATTCATCAATGGAAATAAGAAAATTTGAGAATTTGTTAAGCACAGATTTTGTGCCTATAATGAGAAATTCTGTTTTATTACTATTTAGTTTAAGAAAATTTGCTGAATTTAGATTGTCAATGAGACAATCAGTAAGAGCAGATGGAGGGAGTTTGGAATGTGGTTTTGTGGAAAGGTAGAGCTGGGTGTCATCGGCATAGCAATGAAACTTGACCTGATGCTTATGAAAAATATGTCCAAGGGGTAAAAGGTAAGTAATAAATAGCAAAGGGCCCAGGACAGAGCCCTGAGGTACACCAGAGGTAACGGAAACTGTCGAAGAGGTGAATGATTTTAGTTGAACGAACTGTGTGCGATCAGAGAGATATGAATGAAACCATTTCAGAGGTGTGTTGGTGATGCCAATAGTGGAAAGCCTGTCTAAAAGAATATTGTGGGAAATTGTATCAAAAGCTGCACTCAGATCAAGGAGTAGGAGGATGGATAGTAAGCCAGAATCAGCTGCTATAAGCAAATCATTTGTAATTTTCAATACAGTGCTATGAAATGGGCGAAAACCAGATTGAAATTGTTCATATAGATTGTTGCCAGACAAATGAATATGAAGTTGAGCAGCAACAACTTTTTCCAAAATTTTAGAAATAAAAGGAAGATTAGAAATAGGACGAAAATTATTAAGGTTGTTGGTATCCAATCCTGGTTTCTTTAGAATTGGAGTTACAGCAGCTGTTTTGAAAATAAAAGGAACAACTCCAGTGGTAAGGGAAGAATAAATAATACCCATGATAAAAGGGGACAGAGAGGAAGCAGTAGCCTTAACAAGGACAGTTGGTATAGGATCAAGAACACAAGTTGAAGATTTAGATTGATGAATAAGTTTTAAGATGTCATCAATTGAGGGTAGAATAAACTCAGAGAACAGTTGTGTAGGAACAGGTAAAACTGAGACACATGGAGTAGAAACAGGAGTGGCCATAAGTTGATGATGAATGTCTTCAATTTTTGAAGTAAAGAATGAAGCTAAAGTATTGCAAAAATCAGATGAATACAAATGAGAGGGAAGTGAATCGGGGGTGTTGTAAAATTTTTCAATAAAGAAAAAAGAACCCTTGAATTCCCTTCATTAGAACCAATTAAGCCAGAATAGTATGTAGATTTAGCTTTGGCAATAGTTTCTTTATAGTAAGACATATGTTCTGAATACATTTCCTTGTGCACAGTAAGGCCAGTTCTTCTAAAAAGTCTCTCAAGCCGTCGTCCTTTTGCTTTTAATTGCCTGAGAAAAGGAGTGAACCAGGGTGCAGTAACAGCAAATGAAACAGTCCTAGTCTTAAGTGGGGCAAAAATATTAAGCAAATTATGGAGACTATCATTATAATGAGAGACCAAGTTATCTGGAGTGAAACAGCTGTCAGCCTTAGGAAGACTTGCAATGCTTAAAGACAAGCTGTCCAAATTAATGTCCTTGATTTTTCGAAATGATATCATGCGTACAGATTTCGATTTGAAAAGTGGAAGATTAACATTAAAAGACAGTAACAGATGATCAGTACATGGAAAAAAGTCTGCATTAAGGTTGTCTGGAGAGACACCTGAACAACAGATTAAATCCAAAGTATGTCCTTTAGAATGCGTGGGAAAATTCACATGCTGCTGCAGTCCAAAGCTATCCAGACAAGATGTAAATTCTTTAGTAAGATTGTTGTGAACATCATCCATGTGAATATTGAAATCCCCCACAAGAATTATATTTGGTGAGAGTGTAGTTATTTGATTCAAAAAAGCAGCAAAGTCAGGGATAAAATCCTTGTTGAACTTTGGTGGTCGATATACAGTACTGATAATAGTTGGAGTAGATCCAGAGAGCTGACAAACAGCAGCCTCAAATGAGTGGGAGGCAGAAACATTCAAAGACATCAGTCTCCACTTCTCACGGTAGATTATCGCCAGACCGCCTCCTCGACCAGAGTCACGTGGTTGAGAGATGTAAACAAACCCTGGCGGAATGGCGTCATTGAGTGCAATAAAGTCATTTTGTTGCTGCCATGTTTCGGTTAAAAAGAGAAAATCAATCGTGCGATTTGCAAGGAGATCCTGCACAAGATGCCCCTTACTCGTAAGTGAGCGGATGTTAAGAAGACCGAAACTCACAGTGTTGTTGTTGCTTGGTCTGCAGTTAGTTCCTGATCCGTGTGACTAACACAGCATCAAGAGTTCGATCACAAACAAAAGCCTTGACAAGGAGCACACTGATCACTCCATATGCACTACACACATCTCCATTTAACACTATTACACCTACAGGTGATTATATAGAAGCCTTTGTTTTAGGGAACGTGGCCAGGATCAATCATCAGTAGGTCACATGACCATAACATCACCTCGGCCCTGCCACACCCTTTTAAATCTCACTATTATTTTATTGTATGCATGTGTGTGTAGGTGTGTGTATTTGTATGTGTTTGTGTGTGTATGCATGATTGTATGTGTGTGTATGTATGTGCATATGTATGTGTGTATGTGTGTGCATGTATGAGTGAGTATGTGTGTATGTGTGTGTGTATGTATGTGCACACATGTGTGTATGTGTGTGTGTGTGTGTGTGTGTGTGCATGTGTGAGTATGTGTGTGTATGTTTGTGTGTATGTATGTGTATGTGTATATGTGTATGTGTGTGTGCCTGTATGTGTGTGTGTGTGTGTGTGTGTGTATGTGCACACATATGTGTGTATGTGTGTGTGTGTGAGTATGTGTGTGTGACTACATGTGCGTGTGTGTATGTCTGTGTGTATGTATGTGCACACATATGTGTGTGTGTATGTGTGTGTATGTGTATGTGTGTGCCTGTATGTGTGTATGTGCGCATGCGTGTGTGTGTGTGTGTGTGTGTGAGTGTCCAGGGTGTAGACACATCATTAAAACTCACTTTACTTTCTAAACTTTGCTAATGAAAGCTTTTTATTTTATTATTTATGAATCCTTCTTGATCCTGTATGTAACACATCCTCTGATCTCCTCCTCTGGACTGTTTAAACATTTCCAAACTATCTTCAGTTTTTAACTTTATTTACAGTACTTGCTGCTAATTAATCGCTATCATGTTCATATAGCCAGTTAGCATGTTAACTATTTAGCTTTCACTCCAGTTAACAGGGTAAAGGATACTAGCACACATGACTGGTGTCCTCTTTTCACCATCACACACAGGCTCAACATTGAGGACAGATGAAAACATCTCGTCTGTCCTTTATGAATAATGAAGAGCAGACACTCAGTGAGTTTGTTTCCTCACAGCAGTAATTAGTAACATCCAGAATAAACCATCTCCATCTCCTCCATCTTCCTACTCTCCTATCAACATTAACTTAAATACAGCAGCAGAATCTCTGATACATGTCAGATATAACTTTAAAAATGTATAACATACAACACACAATTACATAAAAATATAAAGCGTCACACAGAGACATGAGCTGTGTAAGTTTTACATCTGGATGTGAAGTGTCTCACATTTACAGGGTTTTTTTCTCTCCTGAGACAGTTTCAGTCCCAAATATTCTGTTTTTCAGCCTGTCGGTCATCTGTTTAATCTGGATGTGCTGTTCTCTACATACAAACACCTTCTTTTTTTTCTATTAATAATTAATAATATAACGCTTTGTGTTCAAGGTGGGGATTACGTGTCATTTGATAAGTCCTTATATGATGACATCACAAATGTGAGTCTAGTTTCAACAACCACATGGATAGGCCTGCGGTTATAGCTATTATTACTCCTCAAAATGTTGTTGTATTATAATTTCTATGCATATATTCTTTCTTGTTATATCTTACATGTCTTGATGGTAAATTTATTATTCAACCTATTACCGATATAACTGATGCTTACTGTAAACTACATGAAAGGTCTTGTTTATTTTATATAAATGTATTAATCATTATTATACACTCAGCATTCTGTGCAGGGCAGGAGAGTAAAGCGAAGATCTTCAGTGACCAACTCCTAGATTCGTAGTCCATGGCGGGGAGCAAGCCAGCTCATAACGTGATCTTTCTATAATGTCTGAATCCAGCTCAAAGTCAGGATCACAGAGACAAGTGATCGCAGCTGCCCCACTGGAGCAGAGGCTGAAACGGCTAAAGCAGAGATAGCGTTTGCTAAGAAATAAAATGAACTGAAAATACAAGCTCAGCTTAAAGTTTCACTAGAGACTTTAAAGCTAGTATGGAGCTACACCATTACAGGCTAAACAATATCAAAGCCATCCATATGCAAATAATCAAATGTCTGACATTGTCAAATTTATCGCAAGACAAGAATTAGTGTCTGTCAGCCTTACAAAATTTAACAATTGTCCAGAGACCTTCAGGGCATGGAGTGCATCATTCATAAATGTCACCAAAGACCTCAACTTCTCACCAAGAGAGAACATGGACTTACTGGTGAAATGGAGTCATCTGAGCACGCAAAACGTATCAGAACTGTGCACATTAACCATTCAAACAAGGGCTCCGTCTGGTCTGGGACAGACTTTATGAAAGATACAGCTCACCAGAAATTGTAGAGAGAGCTCTGTTTAGGAAATTGGAGAACTTTCCAAAAATATTGTACAGAAACCGTCACAGACTATGCAAGCTGGGGAACTTGCTCATGGAGATCCAGACGGCTCCAGGATGGTGGTGTGATGGGCCACACCACGGGGAGTAAATCCTATAATACAGAAATTGCCATTTTGCGTGCAAGAAAAATGTCTCATAGTGGCATCTACGTATAAAGAAGAGAAAGTGATGAAAGTCATGAACCTAAAAACCAGGTAAATCCAGCCAAGCAGTGCCGTCTACACAACAAGCTTCACCCTCTGGCTAGATGTAGAGGACTTAAGGAAGAAAGAACATCATTGCTCAAACAAAAAGTGGAAACTATCCAAAACTATCATGTGGAAATAGCTCCTCATGTTAACCCTAACAAAGAATGTTGGGATTTACCTTCTTTCAGTGTATTCCACCCAAAAAAGCCACCCCAGGTCCAAGTGGTCTTTGACTCGAGTACTCAATACAAAGGGGTGTCACTAAACAAAGTTCTTTTGACAGGTCCTGACTTCAACAACAGCCTCCTTGGAGCCCTGATGTGTTTCCGCAAGGAACCTGTCGCCTACATGGTGGACATAAAACAAATGCTCCACTGCTTTAAAGTTCTACCTGCAGAGAAGAACCACCTCAGTTTCCTCTGGTTTCATGAAAATAACCCAGATAACAAGGTCAAAGAAAACCTTAGACATATTTGGGAACAGTCCCTCTCCAGCTGTGGCCATTCACTGTTTTTGCTCTTTGCACACACTTTCTTACACATTTCAGTCAATTACAGTTTTGCACAATACAATACAATACCTTATATATCTGCTGCTACTATAGTGAGTGTTCATTCCAGTATTTCTGCACATGTACTATAGAATATACAATATGTACACTTGTCGGTGCTGCTTTTGTTTGTTTGCACTGTCTTTTGTCTTGCACTGTTTGCACCAGGTTTCACAGATGCACTTTATGTGTCTAGGATTAACTTACTTAAGTCAACGAGTCAGCATACAGAGAGGAGGTGCAACATCTAACTGTCTGGTGTAGAGCCAACAACCTGTCTCTGAATGTTGATAAAACTAAAGAGATGGTTGTTGACTTCAGGAGAGCACAGAGCGACCACTCTCTGCTGAACATCGACGGATCATCTGTAGAGATCATCAAGAGCACCAAATTTCTTGGTGTTCATCTAGCGGAGAACTTCACCTGGTCACTCAACACCAGCTCCATCACCAAGAAAGCCCAGCAGCGTCTCTACTTCTTATGAAGGCTGAGAAAGGCACATCTCCCTCCCCCCATCCTGACTATGTTCTACAGAGGGACCATTGAGATCATCTTGAGCAGCTGCATCACTGTCTGGTTTGGGAACTGCACCATCTCTGATCACAAGACCCTGCAGCGGATAGTGAGGACAGCTGAGAAGATCATTGGAGTCTCTCTTCCCTCTATCATGGACACTTGCTGCATCCTCAAAGCCAACAGCATTGTAGACCTCACACACACCTCTCACACACTCTTCACCCACACACCCCTCACACACACTCTTCACCCCACACACCCCTCACACACACTCTTCACCCCACACACCCCTCACACACTCTTCACCCTCCTGCCGTCTGGAAAAAGGTACCGAAGCTTTTGGGCCTCACCACCAGACTGTGTAACAGTTTCTTCCCACAAGCCAACAGACTCCTTAATAACTGAAGTGAACTGTACTGAGCACAACATACACACACACATACACACACGCACATGAACTGTATGGACTGCACAGACCTACATCCATCAACCTGTTCACATGCTGTTATTGCACACTTTTTGCTCTTTGCTCATGTAACTGCTGCTATAATACTGTGTTCATTCAAGTATTTCTGCACACGCAATATTGTTTGAACTTACAGTATTTACACTGGCGCTGTTTCTGTTTATTGTCTTTTGTATATTGTATTTTTTTGTATTGTCTTGTAACTTTTTGTCTGCACTGTCTTTTGTCCTTCACTGTCTTGTCTGTCTTGTTTGTCTTGTCCTGCACTGTCTTTTGTCCTGTACTGTCTTGTCTGTCTTGTTTGTCTTGTCCTGCACTGCTTGCACCAGGTTGCATAGTTGCACTTTATGTTGCTAAGACTACTTACTAAGTCCTTTTATGTAACACCCTGATCCTGAAAAAATGTTGTCTCATTTCACTGTGTACTGCAACAGCTATATGTGGTTGAAATGACAATAAAAGCTTCTTGACTTGACTTGACTTGAAGTCCTTACCTCTTGGTTCTGTGTAGCACCCTGGTCCTGGAGAAATGTTGTCTCTTTTTACTATGGACTGTGTCATCTAGATACAGTTGAAATGACAATAAAAGCTTCTTGACTTGACTTGACTACTCTCTTCATCCTGCGGCTCAAGAAGTGGAAACTGAGGTCTTTAACCTGTTCAAAAGGACACAGGACATGCTGACTGGGTCTGATCGAAAGTTACATAAATTGGCCTCAAACAGCAAGGAAGTTAGGGTTCATCACAGGCAAAGCAAGGCTACCACATCAACCAGAGCACATTGTACCTCGTCTGGAACTTTGCATACCATCACTGCAAAGTTTGCTATTGAATTCCATGAGAATTGCTGAGGAACTAATGGGTCCTCGCAAACTCTGAGTTCAGCACAGACCTGATTGCTGATAAAGACCAGAACATACAGCTGACTGACACAACAATGGTTCAAAGAAGGCATGACAGTCTCCGGGTGGCTCCAGACACAAAAATCCCATGAGACACTGACTGACCATGCAGATCAATCGCTGGCAAGGTGACCACCGGGCGATGAGACTCCAACCAGGGGTAGAACATCAGGAGGGGGAAGAGAAAGTTGTTAGGTATGATTGTAATCAGGTGATGGACAATGTACATTATGTGTGCAGACAGGGACTCCATCAAGACTAGCTATAACAGCATAACTAAAAGACTAGAGCCAGAAGGTGACACAGACATGAGGGCTTCCTGGGATGTAAAGTGTCCCACCACTCCACAGTCTGTAAACCTGAGCGACATGTGAGGGTGGTAAGGAGACAACATCCAGACATCCCAGTTCACCAAACACTCTATAACCATGAACCCTCCAGATCTGCTCCTTTACCTAAGAAAAGCTATTCATAAAAATCTAAAATGTGTTTTTATCCTGGACTTAAACACTGAGACTGTGTCTGAGTCCTGAACACTAATTGGAAGTCTTTTCCATAACTGTGGGGCTCTTGAGAAAAAGCTCTGCCCCCTGCTGGAGACTTTTGTACTTGAGGTACTAACAAATAGCCTGCACCTTTTGATCGAAGTAGGTGTGACGGATCATAAAAAAACCAAAGATCACTTAGGTACTGTGGCTACCCTTGTAATATTATTTATGTGAGCTTCAAATGAGAGATCGGTATCAATAATCACACAGAGGTCTTTTACTGCTGCACATGATGTAATAGAAAGACCATCCAGAGTTACTCTGTAATCAGAAAGCTTACTTCTGGCTGTCTGTGGTCCTGGTACAAGAACTTCTGTGTGTCAGAGTTAAGCAGGAGGAAGTTAGTAAGCGTCCACTCTCTGTCATTCACACAATTTTCAGTCTTATTAAACTGCTGACTCACATCTGACTGAGCTGTAACATATAGCTGTGTGTCATCAGCGTAACAGTGGAAGCCAATACCATGATTATGAGTAATTGCACCAAGGGGCAGCATATATAGGGAGAAAAGCAGTGGGCCTAAAACAGAACCTTGTGGAACACCGAACATTACCTTAGTTTGTTTAGAGTGGTCACCATTTAGATCTACGAACTGATAGCGATCTGTCAAATAAGACCTGATCCAGGAGAGAGCTGTCGCTTTAATACCAACAACATGTTCTAGTCTATTAAGTACAATAACATGGTCAATGGTATCAAAAGCTGCACTAAGATCAAGTAACACCAGCAAAGAGACACAACCCTGATCAGAGACCAGTAACAGGTCATTTACCACTTTAACCAGCGCCGTCTCTGTGCTATGATGAGGCCTAAATCCTGACTGATACAGTTCATGAATATTATTCCTATGTAGGTCTGAACATAACTGCTGAGCTACAACCTTTTCTAGGATCTTGGAGATAAAGGGGAGGTTTGATATTGGTCTGTAGTTGGAAAGCTGGCTTGGGTCGAGGTCAGGTTTCTTAAACAAAGGTTTGATAACCGTTAGCATAAAGATTTCAGCACACAGCCAGTGCTAAGCGAAGAATTTATTATCTTTAATATGGGTTGGAGAGCTACTGGTAATATCTGTTTAAAGAAACATGTGAGTAAGGGATCCAGTATGCAGGTTAATAATCTTGAAGAGGAAATCCATGAAATTGAGTGTCTTGAAGGGGAGTGAAACAGTGGTAGTACTGATCGAAAACAGTTTTACCAAAAACAATTGTTGTCTAATGGTCTGAATTTTCTGCCTGATGTTATCAATTTTCCACTGAAATAATTCATGAAGTCATTACTGCTACAAAGAGATGGTGTGCACTAGACTAGATTCCTTCATAGCTCAAAGTGGGCTGTTGAGGGTCAGAGGTTGTTTGGCCAATGCAGAACTAGGTTCTGAAGAAAAAAGGCCCCTCGTCATACCAGGTAGAAACAAAGTGGCATTACTTCTAACCCGGCACTTTCATGAACAAACACATCATCAGGGCCTCATCTTTACAGAGGGAGCAATAAGGTGTGCTGGCTGTTGGATAATAGGAAGCAAAAAATGTGTGAACAGTTTTATCCATTCCTGTGTTATATGCCGTAGACTCAGGAAGGACTGCGAGACTCAAAAGATGGCATATCTGCCCTCTTACAGGCTTAGCACAGAGCCCCCTTCTCACACGTAGGACTGAATGTGTTTGGCCCCTGGTCAGTATCAGTGCATAAGACAACACAGAAAGCTAAACCTGGACCGCACTATTCATGTGTGTAAGTATCAGAGCCATTCATATAGAACTAATTGTGTCCCTCGATACCCCAGCTTCATTATCACTTTAAGGCGATTCTCAGTTGAGTTCGTTTCTTTACCTGGAGTTCACAGAAAATGTTCTATTTTTTTTTCAATTGATCTGTTTCTTAACGCAGTTAAAAGGTTGAATAAAATAACCATGAACTTACATCCTGAATGAAACCTCACTTATAAAACACAGAATAAAGTGTAAATATTTTCTATAATATTTAATTACTGGTCATCCTGAAAACCCAATCCGGTCCGAATAGAGCTCAGAATTTATATATTACAGTGTCATGAGCAATGCTTCTAGGATTTATTCAAGAAGAGTTCAGATTTAATTATTTCATAATTATTCCTTAAATAATCAAAGCTTTATTCTGTACAGATTCTCCTCTCTGTAAAAATATCAAGAGAAGGAACTACAACATCGTCACCTGCTAAAACATTTACAATTACAGGCCCACGTCATGGTACTGTCAGCCGAGGCCTGGGCCAAGCCAATCCCCCAGATATAATAATAATAATAATAATAATAATAATAATAATACTTTATATATAAAGCACTTTTAAAACAGCATCATCTGACACAAAGTGCTATACACCATAAAATGAAGATAATAAGTATGTAATCAAAACAGAAGATGATAACATTTACATTTACATTTACATTTATAGCATTTGGCAGACGCCCTTATCCAGAGAGACGTACATAAGTGCTTAAATCTCTAACATTGAATAATACATTAATGCTGGATCACTAAGTTACATACTTAAGATACCATGAGTTTAAAACATTTGTTCAGAGTTACAATGAAAAAGTGTCAAAGGTTTTTTTTTTTTTTTTTTTAATGCAAAAGATAAGGAAAGAAGTGCTAGTTGAAGTGTTTCCTGAATAAGTAGGTCTTCAACCGCCGCTTGAAAATATCCAGTGACTCAGCTGTCCGGACCTCTAGAGGAAGTTCATTCCACCAACTTGGTGCCAGTACAGAGAAGAGTCTTGTAGTATACTTGCCTCTTACCCTGAGAGATGGTGGGACCAGTTTTGCAGTGCTGTAGATCTGAGGGTGTGAGGTGCAGTGTGAGGAGTGATGAGGGCTTTGAGGTAAGAGGGAGCTGGTCCATTTTTGGCTTTGTAGGCCAGCATCAGTGTTTTGAATACCAGAAGCCAGTGGAGGGATCGCAGCAGTGGGGTGGTATGCGAGAACTTTGGCAGGTGGAAAACAAGCCGTGCAGCTGCATTATGGATCATTTGCAGAGGACGGATTGCGTTCATAGGTAGACCTGCCAGCAGTGCATTGCAGTAATCCAGTCTAGAGATGACAAGAGACTGAACAAGTACCTGAGCAGCCTGTGTGGACAAAAATGGCCGAATCCTTCTAATATTGTAGAGCAGAAACCGACATGAGCGAGACACATTAGCAACATGAGAGGAGAAAGAAAGTTGATTGTCCATGGTTACCCCAAGGTTGTGAGCTGTGGCTGAAGGGGAGATCAGATCGTTGTGCAAGGATATAGCAAGATCATGACCTGGGGATGAATCACCTGGGATGAACGGCAGTTCAGTTTTGCTAGGATTGAGCTTTAACTGATGAGCAGTCATCCATGATGATATTTCTGCCAGACATGCTGAGATCCGGTCAGAAGCTGTGGTATCTGAGGGTGGGAAAGAGAAGATAAGTTGTGTATCATCAGCATAGCAGTGGTAAGAGAACCCATGTGAGGAAATAACTTCACCAAGAGAGTGAGTATACAGGGAGAAAAGAAGAGGACCAAGTACTGAGCCCTGTGGGACGCCAGTGGAGAGTCTGCGTGGAGCAGATGTCACTCCCCTCCATGTTACCTGATATGAGCGTCCTTCCAGGTAGGAAGCAAACTAGGTAGCTAGTAACTAGGTAGGTAGCAGCTTTTCCCAAGCTGATCCGCAAATCCCAAGACTCCTGAGGGTGGACAAGAGAGTCCTGTGGTTGACCGTATCAAACGCTGCTGAAAGGTCAAGGAGGATAAGGACAGATGACAGTTTGGCTGATCTAGCAACATGTAGTTTCGCAGAGACATCCAAAAGGGCTGTCTCTGTGGAATGAGCTGCTTTAAAGGCAGACTGTTGGGATCTTGGAGGTTGTTCTGTGAGAGATAGACAGATAGTTGATTATAGACAATGGGTTCGAGAATTTTTGAAAGAAACGAGAGAAGTGACACTGGTCTGTAGGTACTGATGTCTGATGGATCCAGAGCAGGTTTCTTTAGAATGGGAATAACACTTGCTCTCTTGAAAGTAGTTGGTACCTGACCAGATGCTATGGATCTATTGACGATAGTGGAAATGAAGGGCAGAAGGTCTTGCGAAATGGTCTGGAGCATAGTGGAAGGGAGTGGATCCAATGGGCAGGTGGTAGGATTGCAAGACTGGATGAGCTGTAAAATCTCTTCTGCTGCTACAGTTGAGAAATGTGACAACAAAGGTGTTATTCTGAGATGTAAGTGCAGTTGGGGCTGAAGTGAAGGTCCGACAGATTTCCTCAATCTTCCCCTGGTAGAAAGAAGCAAAGTCTTCTGCAGTCAGGGAGGATGAAGAAGCTGGAGCCGGGGGGTTGAGCAGAGAAGAGATGATGATGTGGAATTTCCGAGGGTCATGTGAGGAAGCTTCAAGCTTTTCCTTGTAGAAGGAAGTTTTGGCAGAAGTCACATCTGAGGAGAACTTGGCAAGAAGTGTTCGGTAAGAATCAAGATCTATAAATAATAATAAATAAATAAATAAATAAACAAATGATAAATAATAAATAATGATAAATAAATATGATAAATAAATAACAAATACAATAAACAAATAAAAACTATAGGACATAAAGCTGGAATAAGAGAAGACACAGCAGAAACAAAACGGAATAGAACAATTTAGAGAAATAATTCATGCCTGTACAAAAGCCAGGGAATAAAAATGAGATTTAAGTCAGGTTTTAAACATGGAGACTGGGGGCACCTGTCTAATGTGAGGAGGCAGGTTGTTCCACAGCCTAGGGGCAGCAACAGAGAAGGCTCTGTCCCCTCTGAGCTTCCTCTTCTATATTTGTGTGTCAAGGAGCATCTAAACAGCTGATTTCAGTAAACGGGCAGGACTGTAGGGGTGAAGCAGTTCACTGAGGTAAGACGAGGCGAGGCCATTTAAAGATTTAAAATTGACCATGTGTATCAGGCCACGCCCTCTGACCATGTGTATCAGGCTACGCCCTTCTGGTAGCGCTCCTCACTCCCAACATCTCCTTCCTCACATAAGATTCCTTTTCACCATGCCATTCGCTACTTCTCTCTATCTCATAGGGTCCACAGCCAGCGTTTCCATGGAAACAGGAAGACAGATGACAAAGCTGGATGCTCTTGTGAGAGACCCATCACTGAGTCTCAGAGAGACACATCACTGTGTGTGTGTGTGTGCGCGCCTTTTAGGTGACTGAATGAATTTAATCATGTTTCTGAGCTCTATTACTGCATTTTTGTAGAAGCCCACTGTCTGTTATCAGTCTCTCTGGATATCTCTGCATCTCTATCTTTCATTCTCTGCCTGTATGTCCCTCTGCCTATGTCACAAGACCCCTGGTGTGTGTGTGTGTGTGGTTTATAAAGAATTAGACAGCAATGTGTGCTTGAAATGAAGTGTTTATTTATGAAAACAGCTTTAACTGCATATGAAACACACACACACACACACACACACACACACACACACACACAAAAGAGTGTTGGTAAAAATCACTGATGAGATCATCAGTCATGATGTCGTACACTGGGAAGAAGTGTTCAGTTAAGCTGACACAGAAGTTGGGTAAATAGACAAGGTGTCTTTGGAATGATGAATGAAGAGGAAGCTGCTGATTTACTCACACACAAACACACACACACAAACACACACAAACAAACACACAGATGAAGGCAGGAGGTTGGTGTTCCACACTGTCTTTGACTTGAGTGTGTGTGTGTGTGTGTGGTCTCCGTCTATCCTTTTGGCTGGCTGTGTGATAAGTTGATGGATCTGTTTAACCTGCAAACACACACACACACACACACACACACACACACACACATAGTCCTGATATAACTTTAACATACTTTTCACAATGTAAAGCCTAATTTATACTTCTGCTTTAAAGCACATTTGTGTCTTCGTGATGTGCACAGAGGGATTGTGGTAGATCACTGCTGAGACAGATGGACACGGACAGCCCGTGGCTCTGGGGACTGCTGTATAAAGAACAACTTGGAGACCATCACAGTCTTTGAACTACTGTTTTGTTGGTCATCTTTGTACTTGGGTCTTCATCAGTGATCATCTGAAGACTTTGACAGGAAGGAATTAGTGTTAATTCTGTAAGGGACTCAGTAATGACTCTGAACTCAGGGTCTATTGGTCACACAGATCCACTAGACTACAAACTGTTGTAGAAAGGACGTTATTTACATTATTAGTACATAGAAAGGGAGCGAGTGCTTAGGACCATGAAATGATTCTGTTCTCTTTCATATAGAGAGTGTGGTCTGTGTGTATCATTTGATGAGCTGCTGGAGGGAGTGCGATGGTCAGTCTGACAGAACGTACATAAGCCTAGGGCTCATCATGGTGTCTGTGTAGTGTGATATTGTGTGTGACTGTGTACTGCAGTGTGTAGTTGTGATGATGGAATCGTGAAAGCTGTAATGGAGGTGCACGTGCACCTATTCCCTGAAGAATGTCATTAAATAATCAGTTAATTAATGAGTGTTAATTAGATGAAACTGAAGTGAAGAGCAATCAAAGCGCGTGTGCGCAGTCTGCTGTAGTAATGTCATTATAAATCGTGTGTGTGTCAGTGTGTGTGTACGTGTGCACACGTATGTCTGTGTATGTCAGTGTGTGTGTGTCTCACCGCTGTGCGCGCGGCTCTCCCCTGTCTGTACGGTGACCTGTGTGTCCGGTTTGCTGATGACGAGCCGGTGCTGTTTGTGGCGTGTGGAGCGCACCGCTATCACCGCCTGACGGTTTTTATACTGCACCATCTGCAGCGTGATCTCCGCGCTCCAGCCTTCATCCGACAGGCACCGGAAGTCGATCTCCTTCCCGTCCGCCATCACCACGGTGAAGTAGCCGTGTTTGCCCTTTCGCTCCACGCAGTCCACCGTCTTCACACGTGAGAAATGCAGCTCTTTCCCCTTTCCTGCCGGGGGCGCGTGGGGGTGCGTGTGTTTGGGCGCGTGCAGCAGCACAGCTTCCTCCGTAAGCGTGCAGAGTTTCCGTTTCCACATCTGTAACAATCCGTCACTGCGTTTCTCCAGCACGCCCTCCTTCAGCACGCGCGGACCCTGCTGCTGCATCACCGGGAGCGCAAAGTGCACAACACCACCGGCACGCGACCACCGAGCTGCGCGTGCAGAAAAACGCCACACACGCGCACAGTGAAACACAGCAGTGTCGGTCTGTCTCAGTGTCGGTCCACAGACATCCCTGATGCGCGTGTGTGTAAGCGCGAGTGTGTGTGTGTGTGTGTGTGTGTGTAATCTTGCGCTCGTGCGCCCCCGGGTGCCGTGCAACTAAAGACGCAGAAATGCAGCAAAACATTTTGAAGAAAAGCCTTTTGTTTTTTAATCAGTAAATTAGTTCAGTCTGCAGCGCGACATATTCACACTCACTGACACAACAGTCCTTTAACCAAAATGTACATTTAGACAACAGATCTGCTGTATTTAGACTCGTGTAGATGATGATGTTTAATCTAGAAGCGCTTTAAACAGTTAAGATTTAATTGCAGATATTTTAGTGTTTATCACCTTAATTATTGGAGTGATGTGAACAGTTGGACTGTGGCCACCTCACACACACACACACACACACACACACACACACCTGTTACTACACTCCCACATCACTGTTATGTCCTAAATAACATTTCACTTCTCTAATTACACCCTTTCCTGTTATCACAATCGTCTCTTCACACTTACAGTTAACACCAAGCAGGAAACAAACATTTTAGTGAAACCTGTTAGAATAATGAGCAGTTTAATGTTTGGAATATTAAGTAGAATATTTTACCTGAACATCGTGGCTCTGTTTCACTTTATTAAACACACTGAATAAGACAGAAATAATGTGGAGGAGAAACAGAAGATGGTGCACATAGAACTGGTTTATTAGATGAGTAAACATCTGAGTACATTAGTACATCTGTAACATGGAGGACTCAACAGCTGCATCTCACTCTCACACACACACCCCAGAGTCACAATGCTAAACTGCTCCTGTCATTGGTCCAAGTTGGAGTGGGTGGAGTTAAGCTCTTTATGGACAGGCCAATGTCAGGGTGAAAAAGTTGAGGCGGTCCTCACCTACACTTAACACAGATGTTAATTTGGATGCCGAAGTGCTACAATAAAATAAAACCTATTAAATGCTGCGCTACTTGAGGGTCAAACAAATCAGCTTGAGTTTAGAACCAAACCTCTCACCATGCTGTGTGTGAAAGGTTCTGGTTGCTGTGTGAGCAAAGCCAAATCCACACTAGACTGGAATTCAGCTGATCAGAACAGTTTACAGAATGATGACAAGCTAATCCACACCATACAGCAAGAGCAAGTCATGACTCAGCACAGCTATGCTTTCTAACCTGACTATTAAAGTGCTACAAAAACAAAGCATCTGGGAGCAGAACCCATCACATCTGGGAGCAGAAACCATCACATGGCTGACTGGAAGAACCGCTACTACAGACAATAAGGCAACCGTGTGGGCGGAGCTTAACCTACACCTGTCCTATCAGGAAGTCAGGATTTAGCCAACCAGAAAACAAGGGTTAAGACTCCGAGCCCTCAACATATTTTCCAGGGACACAAGAAAGAGTCATGATTCAGCCAATCACAGAGCAGAAAAATTCAGAACAAACAACTACCCCAAAGTGCTGCTATTTTATTTAAAAAAAATTGTTTTTAATAAAAAGGACATGCATGGGGCAGTTATCTGTAATGGAATTACAAGATGTCAGGATTATACAGCTCCTCCAACACAGGGGCTGTGTTAAGGCTAATACCAGGCTGAAAATGCCCCAGGTGGGATCGGAGTCAGTTCTCTCACTAAACTGGAATGACTGACCAAGATTTAGCCAATTAGTGAGCAGAACATTTAAAAATCCAAACCAAATCCTGACCCAGCCAAGGACTTCCTGGGACAGGTCAGAAATCAGCCAATCAGAGGCAGGGAGCCCGAGCTGGTGTTGTCATGTTTCTGGAATGTTCCAGCATGTAGAGGGGGGTGTGTGGTGTTGAGGTCAAGGGGGATTCGGGTTACAGGCAAGTGAGCCACAGCTGCTGTACATGTGTGTGTGTGTATGTATGTGTGTGTGTAAAATTATGATAATCTACCAATAAAGAAATACAAAACATAAGGCTGCAAAACCAGGAGGGGATTTTACACCATCACAGTGCAGTGTGCGCTCATCACTGCTGTTTACACTCGGCTGGGGGGACTGCATCCTTCTGTAAGACACAGGGCAGTGACATCACATTACAAACTGCAGTGTTACTACAATACCTAAAAATCACATGCACACATGCTGAATAAAAGGAGAAAAAGACAGAAACAGGGGAAGAGAAGAAGAGTTTATACATCTAAAAAAAATTAAAATTCAAATGGAAGATGATCAGGGAAAAAAAAGGAAAGCAAGAGAAAAGAAAAGCAAGACAAAGGAATAAAGAATAAATTAGAACACAGATAACTTGAATGCTTAATATCCTGGTGCATGAGGAGTGTGTGAGAATCTCAGGCTGTTCAACACACTGTCAGCTCTGACACCACGTGCACACACATTCAGCAGCTCCATCGTATTGAAACAAACTGTCAATCTATTTTTGATCAGCAGCTAGTCACCCATGGAACTAGAACCCTTCACGAGCAAGATCTAGACCCTTGGGCTTGCTGTAGCTCTAGAGCTGAAAATGTTACATGGTTTACTGAAGTACTAACATGGGAACATTCTACAGCTTCAGCTCTGGAATCTCAAAAAAAAAAAAACCCACATTTGAGATTTAACTCTAAACTGAGAAACCTGCAGCTCTAGAACACTGATCCAGGTACAGAAAAGATCACAAACAGGCTGTGATAAGCAGGTGGTCACAGATGGACTGATGACAAAACAAAATGACCAAACACCAGACTGACATGTAAGGGAGCGGGTTCAGGTCAAATCCCCTCAAACGGGCAGAGCTTAACTTCATAACAGAAGGTACAGAGAAGCACATAAACCCATTGTGTTACAGAAACACACACAATGTTAGTGAAGTGACGCAGGTGGTACAAAGGGGGGCTTTAAAACTACAGTCACACCTGTTACCTACCAGGGCTTGTGTTATTCTATACAAACACACCATTTAAACCTGAGTGAGAAGAGAAACAGAGCCAGGATTAAAGAGAAGAAAACCACAAATGCTGAGAAACTAAAACTAAACTAAACATGGTGGGGAAAAAGTTCATTATATCCAGAAGTAGTAGTTTTGAGAAGGTAACTTTCATGACTGAAGTGACTGAGGAATGGAGGAAATGAGAGACAGAACGCAACAAAGCAACCTAAAACAAAGCAAACTTGGGGAGTGTGATCAGAGCACGTGTGTAAGTGAAGCTGCTGATTGGTCAGCTACTGTAATACCCATAATGCTAGTTTTCAGGATCAGGTGGAATTTAAATTAGCTTTCACACATTAAAGATTTCATGTTCAAAATATGTCCAAATCTACAGAGCAGTTTAGAGCAGAACTCTACATTACAACTCTACATTACGCTGGAATTAGAATTTTAATGTAGGTGTGTACCTTGGGGTCATAATCTGGATCATTTTCCTCATCTGCCTCTTCCTCTCCCTCCTAAATCATACAAGCAACATTACCGACCATGTTAAGTTACTGTACACCACTCATAATGAACATTAACACCCAAACACACTCACCTCATCATCAGCCTCCTCTCCTTCCTCATCATACTGAGGAAATAAGCACAAACAGCCAAAGATAAATAAACATGCAGCAATAACTCAACCTACCGTTTACACTTCAGCACTTTTCATACTGTTCCATTAGCAAAAGCTCATTAAAGACCCGTTTGAAGCTGGATCTGAAACACAGCTGGTGACAAGGTAAAAGCTGTCAAATCATTTTAATGAAACCCAACTGGTTTATATTTACACTGCATCACTACACTTTCAGGTAGAGCCGAAGGTAAACTTTACTTTCTCAGACTGGCCCATTACAATATGCAGTGTGCTGCCCTTCACTTACGTCATCATCATCATCCTCAATGGCCTCTCCAGTGAAGTAAAGCACGGCACGTGGCACAATGTGCTCACGAATAAAGTGACCGATCTCAAAGTCCGCCGCCAAAATAGCCTCAGAGTCCTCATCCTAAACACCATCAGGGTTAGAAGGGTTAAAAAGCAGCAAAATGACTCTTTACATATTCCAGCTCGTTAAGAATTTGGAGTCAGAATGCAGTGCGTGTGTGTGAGAGAGAGAGAGAGAAACAGACTGACTCACCAGTTCACCAGACTCTGGTACTGAAACACAAGAGAAGAGCATCATTTAAACACAGCTATAAACTCCACACCATTACAGCAGCACACATGCAGATCATGTAAGTCTGTAGATGTAAACACAGGCATGTGCTCAGAGATGCCTGTATAACGCTGGGTAATTACATTTAAGCTTTCACAGCAAAGACATTCATGGCTTTATTATCTTCTCAGCATCAGAGACAAATTAACTGCATTGAAAGCAGTGTGCAGAGAACATGTTTGTACCTTCAGGAGGGGAGAAGAAGTTAAAGAAGGAGTCATTAGGGACAGTCTTGGTGACCGTCCTCACCGTCCCTCTGCCCTTATGCTTTTGCTTCTTCTTTATGGTCTTCAATGTAACATTTTTGCCCTTGGTCCAGTCAATGTTGCACCTATAGACAGTGACCCAGAGAAGGGTTTATTCCCAGGGAATGCACAACATAATACATACTGTAGAACTTAGGGGTTTCCACCCCCAATCCCTAGGGTTAGAGGGAGACCGATGGTATTAAGAAAGAGAGTTGGAGAGAATGATAATGGGGTGCGAGTGTGAATTGCCCTACCCAGTGCAGCCCATGATCTCAGGACCATCAAAAGAGAAGGGGTCAGACTCATCGGGTTCTGATCTCATCTTGTAGGTCTTAGTGAGAACCGTGTTGGAGAAAAAGTCGTTCTGCTCAAAGTGGAACTCTAACGTAAAACTCTACACACACACACACACACACACACACACACTTTATATCCAATCTTTATACAAGCTGTATCACTACTGTAGTGTAAACTCTACAGGACAGCGGTGTGGTTTGGAACAATTTTGATTAACCAAGATTAATAATGACTAGTAAGGAACAGCAGTAGTCAAGGTATTTGGGACACAGCCCAATGACAGCAGCAAAATGAACCTTGAGGACAAACTAAAAATAAACTCTTCCCAGTTACTATGACAACCATGTCCCAATTCCTCAACAGTGCCTTCTCTCTGTGATAAAATTACAGATGTCTCGTATGATGGTTCTAACAGACGTATCCAAGATTACATAATTGAAGTAACCAAAAATAATGGACAGGTTGCTTGTGTGTGAGTGTGTGTGGAGATCGATGGTGGTGTACCATGGGCTGGCCTGCATCTGAGAACTTGACCTTGATGTCCTGTAGGTGTTTGAGAATGGGCTCATCATGCTCCTGTAACACAAAGGTTACTTTAGAGTTTGGGGGCCTAGAAATACTTGTACATGCAGCAAACACACTGATAAACGTGTACCTGTAGCATCTCACTGAGCAGGTCGACGTTCTTAAACACTGTCAGCCAGAACTCAGGAATTCCTTTAGGGTCCTCCTTCTCTTCATCCTTCTTCTCCTCTTCTACCTTCACTTTGTCCTTCAGTTCACCCTGTGGCACACACAGGACATAAAGGACTCCTTGTTTAATTCCCTCTAAACGTTTTAGCAACACAGTAATTAACACATTTAAAGCCCTTCTTTTGTGCTGACTGCTCAAACCCAATGGTGTTCTGCACCTCAGTGAATAGACTTACTGCAGGAAGGTAAATCACAAACTTTTTAAACTTAGGCTTATCATTTATCTAATTATTTCCAGACTAACAGATTTATAACGAAGTTTACCTGAACATGTACAGAATTACTATGGATAAGAGAGACATTTACAGTTATAACCCGAGTTAACCAACGAGAGAGATTTCATGTTATACTTCAAATGAATCTTCTACTTACATAATTACATGTTTAGTGCAAAATATAGTACACAGTTATAGACGCTAATTATTTAAGGAAACCCATCCTCGTTTAAGTTTGGTTCCTCTTATAGCTCAGTCCTCATCTCAGTTTCCTCAACACTTACCTTTGGTTAGCTGTTTTGGACAAGTTTAAAGTGCTGAATTTATATATTACTGTAAAGCTCCATCACAAAAATGCAATTTATCTGAAGTTAATTAGGTTTGTTTTAGCTTTATGTAAGATTGTCCTATACACATCTCAGTTGGCTGTTATTATGGTCAATGTGAAACAAAACAAAAAAAGAAATTGTACATAATGTGCAGACAGACACACAGGTTGTGTAAGCATGCCTGAGTGTGTGAGGTGAAGATAATGACTTACTGAGAGTTCTTCATCCTCAGCCTGTTTCCATTCACACTCCTCCTCAGTGGGTTCATACGCTGCCTTGATGATGTCACTCCGCTGTACGTATACACACACACACCTCAGAATGACTGATTATACTTCAGGGCTGGGTGTTAAACACCTCTCTGCCCTTACACAGAGCACTATGTAGGGAACAGTAGAGTAATGAACAATACACAGCACCACATGGTCATTTTTCTGCAACACTGCAGTCCCTTTATCAGTCCAATGCATACAGGTCCACTGTCAGTGCTCACACATGCTCCATCACTACATATACACCCAGTAATCCATCACAATACACACAGTAATACAGAATAGATATGAACCTCTCTGTACATCTTATTTCTCCAGCCCTCTGTGTGCCTTTGTTCACTATCTGTCCATCTCTCTACTTGAATCTCTCAGTTTACTGGTTTTGGTGTACATTAAACTTCCATACTTAAAATAGAAACAAGGGAAGGCATATTAAAGGAGTGGAGACTAACCTTGTCATAGAGAGGTTGGTAAAGTGCAGCATACTTCCTTTCCAGCTCATGCACTTCCTCGTAGAACTTGGCCTCAATATGAGCACATTTCACCTGCAGGTTCTTCAAAGCGTTCACTCTCCGCTTCACCACCCGCGGCAGACTGAGGGACGCAGTGTCTCATTATATACTACAGTACTGTTTATTAACAGTAATCAGATTGTATAACAGACTGTAGGGTGTGTGTGTGTGTGTGTGTGTGTGTGTGTGTGTGTACCTCTCCATGTATCCTGAAGGTGAACCCACAAGTCCATCAAGTCTCTCCTGTAGCGCCGCAAGAATCTGGGGATTCTGCATCATCTGAACTGTCAGCTGTCGAGCTAGACCAGACCAATCACAGACAGATCAACAACCATCCTGAGCTAGACCAGACCAATCACAGACAGATCAACAACCATCCTGAGCTAGACCCAGAATGATAACTCAATTTAACATTTAAAAAAAATTATAATGATAAAAAATACCCCAGATGAGCCACTGAGTTGACTTTACTTCAGTCAATATCAAGAATGTTCACACCTGTACACCAACCCTTCAGAAATGGCTTATGTGCACTACACACACACTTAAGCAGCCTATTTCTAAGGGAAGAAGAGTGGAGTGTGATCAAGGATCACAGTACATCAGAAATGATGATACAGTTTGCCATTATTCAGCATTAACACTTGCACACAGGTTACTGGGGTCACAGGGTGATCAGGTAACAGTGATGGCTGAATGTGTGGGCTAAGCATCAGTGAGACAGCAGACACTCAGTGAGACAGCAGACACTCAGTGAGACAGCAGACACTCAGTGAGACAGCAGACACTCAGTGAGACAGCAGACACTCAGTGAGACAGCAGACACTCAGTGAGACAGCAGACACTCAGTGAGACAGCAGACACTCAGTGAGACAGCAGACACTCAGTGAGACAGCAGACACTCAGTGAGACAGCAGACACTCAGTGAGACAGCAGACACTCAGTGAGACAGCAGACACTCAGTGAGACAGCAGACACTCAGTGAGACAGCAGACACTCAGTGAGACAGCAGACACTCAGTGAGACAGCAGACACTCAGTGAGACAGCAGACACT